>NC_139580.1:23790396-24095396 GCF_946808225.1 Silurus aristotelis
CTTCGATCGTGGGCCTCCCACACAGGGGTCACAGCATCTCAACATTAATGAACGACTTCAGTAGCATAAGATGCTTCCAGACTGAGCTCTCCGAATAGTATATGGTTCTAAAATAAAGCACAAATAGAAAACCGTCCTCTTAAATATACATGCATACATACTTGTAGGCTTTTTTATAAACTTTAACCTTCATGAGAATACCAGATTTCAGCCCTTTTCTACTCAACTCTCCGCTAAGTTGAAGAAAACTTACATGCTGTGAGTATGTTCTACAGAAGCTACAGCAAGAGCTATTTGACACAATAGACATTTCTATTCTAAAAATGATTGCTAATTAATTTTATAATTAATCAGTTGGTTTATGTTATGAAGCACATTGTGGCATGCTGAGTCACATGCCCTCGTGTTCCAAAAAGAGAATCATGTTTCAGGCCACTTGTGTTGAACATTTAATTTCCTTAATATACACAATATATATTCTTAATAAATACTCAATGGACAAAAGCACCTGACTCTTGCAACCATAATTGCTTCTTCCCCAAACTGTTACTATTAAGTTGGAAACATACAATTGTAGAGGGTCTTTGGATGCAATAGCTTAACACTTTTTTACTTGAATTAGAAGACCCAACCTGTTCCAGCATGATGCGCATAGTGAGCTCCATTAAGATATGGTTTACTTGAGTTGAAGTGAGATGATATCATGCTATAGAGCTCTGACCTCAACCCTACTGAACAGCTTTGGAACAAATTACAGTACACTGATTGCCTCCCAGGCATCCTACATCAGCACCCGACTTTACTAAAACCCTTGTGACTGGTGCAAATATTAATAGTTAATGGAACAGAATCGGTTAATTAAGCATATTTGTCGGAGTGGGCAGGATTGATTAAAATTCCTTTGAGATTGGGAAGAAATGGATTAAGAACAGTGCACTTCACAGCAATACATAGGCAAAAAGAAATGTTTAACAAATAACCAGTTCTCAGAAGCAGCAAATATTTTGAAGCATTAACTTTCTTACAGGTTGTGGAAACTGGTTCTGTTGTTTTGGCAGGTCAGTAGAAGGCCAAATATAAACTTGATTGATAAACTAAATATCAGTGCCTTTGGGATGAACACTGACTGCACCCCAGGCCTCCTCACCCTACATCAGCACATGACTTTTCTACAGCCTGTGTGGCTCCAAAATATAGTGGAACATCTCCTCAGAAAAGTGAAAGTTATTATTAAAGCAAATGGTGTTCACAAAATGGTGTTCACTTTTCTTTATAGTGTACATACAATAAGGGTCTTTAGCTTCAATTGTTTATATTTAGACTTACTGCTATTTTACACATCTGCATATGCTAAAATCTATATGAATCTGCTGCATTATATAATTGTATCTAACCTAAACAAAATTTGTTTTACCAATATGCAGTGTTGTCCAAAAACTCAAACTGTTTTTTTTTCTATAATTGATTGGATGCCAACTGTATTTCAATCTCTGCACTCGTAAATTTGAACCTAAAAGTAAAAACTTTAACAAAATGAAAAGGATTCTCATTTTGCAGATTAATCATAAATTAATATAGATCTGAGGGTTTTTGTTAGTGAGAAAGCTGGTGGATATTGGACTTTATTTTGTCTCATCAGTGCTAAACCTGAAATCCAAGTTATATCTCTCCAAACAAATCAAAACTATGATCCACTGGCAAAAAATGGTGTAAAACTAGCAAAAAATATTTATTTAAACACGTTGACCATATATTAATCTGTGTGCCTCATTTGGCTGACAAACACTTGATAATATTCTCATGCTGTGACAGGTTATCTCATAAAATATTAGCTGTATTTTAGTTAGAGTCATTGGGGTTTAATTAAGCTGTTTTTCTTTTTAATATAGGCATTAGTACTGTTAAAATACAACACAGATGAAGGTGGCACATGATCTGATGTCATCCATCTCACCAACAAAATGTAGTTGTAAATTAGTTGATTGAAATGCTGAAAAAATATTCAAAATTTTCTTTTCATTTACTACATTAAAATAAAAATCACATAAATTAAATAGATTTAATTTTTTTATATAAAAATAATTTAGTAATTGCATCCCTAATTTAAAGAAAAATAAACATCTTTAATAATAATTTTCATCATTCTTGAAATAATTATTTTCATTTAAAGAGGTGAGCTTCCCACAGGGAGCAAGTAGTGAAGCAATTTTATATGCGCATTTTGAATTATTCTGGCGAGTGATCAAATTAACCAAACAAGCTATAAAAGAGTTCTTAGAATGTAGGAGAAACCCAAAAGTCTCAACAGCATCACAAACACATATTCTACTATATACCAATGGGTACCAACGATATTAGTGGACAATTAATCGGTTTTTGATGGGGTTATGCAGAGAAATGCAAATAACACACCAAACACCACTTTCTAATAGTTGGACTAAAAAGAAAAAAGCAGGCTACTGGCAATCATAGGCAAATAGCAAATATGGACTAAATATTGAATGAAATGTTCTAAAAGCACATGAATCTTATTGTCACAAACTTTTGAGTATTACTGACTGAGTGGGCAAATCTCTGTTCTCCATGGCAAACTGTAGTAGGGATTAAAATAAGCTCATAGTGGAAAATAAGTATTAGTTCTAATATTATTTTAATTTATTTTATGTGTTATGCATTTTATATCTTGAGCAGGAGCGATTATTAAAAAAAGTGATAAATGGTACTAAAGTACCTCTATACTTTAATAAATCACAATTCATTACACTCTCTCTTTCTTATATTTTTTCGAATCACATGCACATTAAATAATGTGATCTTTCAATGCCATCTCTATCTAAGATATTAGACTTTTCTAATAGCGAAACATATAGATATTTCTTGTTTTATGCAAACAGTCCCATCTTCCCGTTAAAAATTTCATTTAGCTGTGCACATGGCACTGCAGTAATATATCACTCAGCATGTACTGTCTGGGAAAATCTTCTACAGCTTTCTCTTGTACATGACCAATTAGGGTCAATATTTCACCCAAAGATTGCCTTTTTTTTTTTTTTTGTCTAATCAGGTCTGGGTTACAGTTGCCTCCCTTGAAATAAGCACTAGAATCCAAAATTGAATGATAATCTTTTACAGATCTAATAGTCCTATGCCAAACATGGATCATATCTAAGTTAAGTCACTACTGTCATGTTTCAGGTATAGATCTAATAAATGTGAATGTACTGAGAAACTGTGACAGTGTCATGCAGCAAAATAAATGGAGGCAGAAACCGGAGCACAGTTCGCGTTGGTTTAATGAAGAGAGAGAGGGATATACACAAACACACACACGGCAGTCCTTAAAAACCCAGAGAGAGAGATATCCGTGGTATGCCCTGGTGGGGGCGAGGTCCACATAGTCCAGGAACCAACGCACGGGAGGAAAAGGGGTAATCCGGGGTGCGCTTTGGAAGAAAGCGTGGCCGTAGAAAGAGTGTAAAGTCCGGAATGGAATGAAACGCATAGGGATGCGCATAGACCAACAAACAATAACGGACAGTGAGTGAGTGTAAAAGAGGGGTTTATATAGGAGCCAGGAATGAGTAGTAGATGAGTCCCAGGTGTGTGTGATTAAGCCCCGAGGTTTGGGCCAGAGCAACGCCCTCCATGGAGGCTTGGAAACGTCCTCTGCCGGATTCAGGGACGGAGTGATGCTTTTTGCGGAGGTTTGGTGCCCTCTGTGGGTGTCTGAGGCGCTATGGCACTTTAGGTGGATTTCTGAGGCGAGACGTTGTCTTTAGGGGCTCCTGAAGGTGAGACGTCACCTACGGGAGAGTTTGGGTCTGTGGTTAGGGGAACCTGGAACTGCGACCTCATTCTCTGATGAGCTTGAAAGTGACCTGCCGCCCTTTGAGGGACCTTGGACCACACTGGAGCTTTCCAAGGGGTTTTGGATCGTGACATAGCCTTCAGTGGACCTTGGAAACACCATATTATCTTCGAAAAGGTCCTGAAGCGCAATGGCTCTTTCGTTAGGGTCTTGACTTGCTACGTCGTGGTGGTAGGGACCGTGGATCACGACGATGCCTTCGTAGAGACCTTGAAGCACGTCGTCCCCTTCAGCGTGACTCGTAGGTGGGACGTCGCCTTGAGTGGAGCTCGGTTGCGTGACGTCGCCTTGAAAGGAGGTCAGAGGCGAGGCGTTGCCGTCAGAGGAGTTTAGAGGCGGGACTTCACCTTCAGAGGAGCTCGGGAACGAGACATTGCCTTTGGAGGAGCTCAGAGGCGGGATGTCACCTTCTAAGGAGCCTAGAGGCGGGATGTCGCCTTCGGAGGAGCTGGGGAGCGAGACGTCGTTATCGAAGGAGCTTGTGGGTGAGACGTCGCCAGCGAGAGAGCTTGGATATGAGACGTCATCTGCAGAGGAGCTTGGGCTCTGGTGTTGCCCTCGGAGAGACCGAGCATAGCAAAGGTGCCTCCACAAAGGCCTGGGACGGTATCTTCACCCTCAGAGGACCTTGGGACAGTCATGCCATCTTCACAGGCATCTGGCAGCGTAACGTCACCTCCAGCCTCCACCTTCCACTTGCGGGCAAGACGTCACCTTCAGAGGAACTTAGTGATGAGACGTCGCCTTCAGAGGGACTCTGTGGCAATGCGTCAGCGTCGGAGGAGCTCGAAGGCGTGACGTCACCGTCGGAGGAGCTCAGAGGCGAAACGTCAGCATCAAGGCAGCTTGGAGGCGAGACGTCGCCGTCAGGGCAGCTGGGAGGTGAGACGCCGTCCTTCAAGGCACTTGGTGGTGTGACTCCGTTTTCAGGGGAGTTTGGAGGCGAAACAGGCCTTCCCCAGGGGTTTGGCAACAATGTTTTGTCTGTGTCACGGTCCGGTGGTGGCGGTACGACGTCCCTTTCATGGCCAGGCGGCGATGTCACAGCACCCTCGGCGGGACACTGAAGCTGAGCGGAGCACTCTGAGGAGCTCTGGAGCGGAGCTGCACGCTCGTCGAAGCTCTGGGGCGAAGCGGCACGCTCATCGAAGCTCTGGGGCAGGGCCGGGAATTCCATCATATTCACGGAGGGGAGTGGCACGGCTGCGCTGGCATGCTTCAGAGCCGGCGAGCAAAAACCGCGGAGAGTGGCAGCGAGCTTCCAGGTATAATCCCTTGTATCGGCTAGTCTTGCCGTTATAAACCGGATCACGCGGTACCCACGGTGGTAATCCGATCATGTTCCGTCTTAAGTCCGGTATTCTGTCATGCAACGAAATGAACGGAGGCGGAAGCCGGAGCACAGTTCGTGTTGGTTTATTGAAGAGAAAGAAAGAGATTGCGCATAGACCAGCAAAATAACAAACAGTGAGTGAGTGTTTATAGGAGAGGGGTTTATATAGGAGCAGGGAATGAGTAGTAGATGAGTCCCAGGTGTGTGTGATTAAGCCGGGAGCAGCAGAAATAGCGGCAACATGACAGCCGCCGAAGGGGGCGTAGCAGGTGGGTTCCTGACAGACAGTAACAGCAAATGAGGACAAAATCTGTATCGAGATGTACAAAAAGCACATATGAATCTTCAAGGAAATATTCAAAGTCTACTAAGCTGACAATAACCACCTCCGATGTAGTCTAGTGGGTTTAGACTTTACATCAGCAAGCACAAAGAAACCAATTAAGGTGTCTTCACAACATAATAATCTAGATAAAAAATATCACATGCTATCATGGTATTAAATGACAGAATAAACAAAAACAAAAATTATACATCTTTGCAGAACCTTGTATGTATTAAATTATACATTTATTTATTTTACCAATCTAGTTCTAGTTCTGGTCAGCAGGATGTGCATATAAAAGCAATTGTGAAAGATGCTAGGAAAATGAGCACCAGCAAGTAACAACAGTAGCAAATAAACCAGTTACACAATCCATTTCTCTTACAACTGGAAATTTGCAGAGATTGCTGTACTCTGATTTAGTCTATAGCACAGGCTTTAAAACATATCTGGGGTGACAAAGCCAAACACAATATGGATGAAACCCAATAGAGTGAGTAACTTGATTTGGTTTATAAAAAAATATGTAGATTTCTGTATTCTTTAGTAAGGTAATGTTTAACTAATAAACAGTGACAATTTGTTTCACTCTTAAAAAAAAAAAGGCAAAATTACAGTTAGTAAGTCTTAAAAGGTGCACAATTTTTTTTTACATCTATCATGTGTGTACTGTAGCAGTAGCTGAACTCAAGCAATTCTTGAACAGAAAGTCAAATGAATGCCAGAGGCTAGTAAGTGTTGTTTGTTATTATAAGTGCACCCCTAGTTCTACATATAAATGCAAAAAAATATATAATGCAGTAACATATATGATAGTAAAATGAGTAAAGAAAGTAAAAAAATAAAATAAATACATATATAGAAATCATTCCCTATGCTGTAAAAATAATGAGACAAAAAAGGCAAAGTATGGAACAGGCTTCTCATGAAGTACAATTTGTTCTTTTTCTTTAGCAGGCCAGCTACTCTGCATTCAACCTTAGATGAAATTTCCTGGCTAGTTCCTCTCATCATTCATCTCTTAGACATCCTCTGCTGCTTACCATGAATTATTAAACAAACAGGCATCATCTAAAACCCAGTCGACATAGCTGAGAAACTGGGATTCCTCCAAAGTCTGCCAAACATTCAACAAAAGTTGCAGTGTGAATTCACAGCTTAAAGCACACCAAAAATAACTTTTAATTATAATAATTTTTTAAATAAAATAATATTGAAGAACAGTGCAAAATGTAGATGTACCACAAGGTTCTTCTATCTCATAATTTTTCAGGGTCAAAAAAAGACGCCTCAATAAGGCTATATTTCTCTAAGTGTTTTTTTCTTTTAGAGATCAAAACAAAATGTATGACAAAACTAGTGATAAAGTGATACCTTTTGTTTTTATGTTCATGCATAAAAGCATGCACTGGTTTTATGTCATGAACAATGACAATGATATTCAGTTTATATCAGTTTAACAATTCTAGTGACCTGCCAGAACAACAGAAACACATTTTCCACAAACTGTAAGAAAGTTAATGCTTTGAAACTGTTGTAGGTCCTTAAAGCTGGGCAGTTGTTGAACTTTCCTATGTGCCCAGGTATTGTTGTGCAGTGCTCTTTATTTATCTTATTTCTACTTAATCTCAAAGAAATTCTGTTCAATCCTGCAGACTCTCGCATGCTCTTGATCCCTATCTGTTCCAACAACTATTAATATTTGCGCCAGCCACAAGGGTGTTATTAAAATCAAGTGCTGATGTAGGGTGAGGATGCCTGTAGGTGCAATCAGCGTTATAATTCATCCTAAAAGTGTTCATTGGGGTTGCGGTGAGAGCTCCATAGCGGGAGATCTTCTTACTCCAACCCAAAAAATCATATCTTCATAGAGCTGGCTTTATGCACAGGGGCATTGCAATGCTGGAACCAGTTTGTGTCCGAGTTCAAGTGAAGGAAAAATAGAATGCCACTGCATCCAATGACAATACAATTGTGTGCCTCCAATTTTGTGTTAACAGTTTGTGGAAGAACCACATCTTCTTTTTTTCGGCTGCTCCCTTTAGGGGTCATTACATCTGTCATCATCTGTCTCCATACTAACCTGTGCTTTACATCTGCCTCTTTCAGACAAACTATCTGCATGTCTTCACTCACCACATCCATAAACCTCTTTCTTGGCCTTCCTGGCGGCTCCATACTCAGCAGTCTCCTACCGATATACCCCATGTCCCTCCTTTGCATCTCTCTCTATCTCGCCTCCTTTACCTTGTCTTCAAAGGCAGTTCTGGAGGATAGAATGCCTAGAGCATGACTGGCATGGGGCAGTTGATGAATGGTCTCTACCACCTTGGCTGAGAGACAAGAGGCTAAGAGGACACCGAAAAACTGGAGGTGGCAGGAGAGGCAGCATGTGTGAATGCTTCCCTGATGACAGGAGAGTGAAAAGTGTGTGTGAGTGTGTGTGAGGGGTGTGGGGTAGTCCACAATGCTTTTGGCTTTGCGGATGCAGCGTGTGGTGTAAATGTCCATGATAGAGGGGAGAGAGACTAAGATGATCTTCTCAGCTGTCCTCACTATCCTCTGTAGGGTATTGCGATCTGAGACGGTGCAGTTCCCAAACCAGGCAGTGATGCAGCTGCACAAGATGCTCTCATTGGTCCCTCTGTAGAACGTGGTCAGGATGGAGGGTGGGAGATGAGCTTTCCTCTGCCTTTTTAGAAAATAGAGATGCTGCTGGGCTTTATTGGTGATGGAGCTGGTGTTGAATGACCAGGTAAGGTTATCCGACGAGGTTATTGACGATCTCCACTGAGGATCCATCAATGATCAGTGGAGAATGGTGGAGATGTGGAGATGTTGTGGAGATAGCATTGTCCGTGGAGCGGTTTGAACGATACGCGAACTGCATGGGGTCCAGTGCGGGTGGAAGCTGGGTCTTGATGTGCCTCATGACGAGCCTCTCGAAGCACTTCATCACGATAGGTGTGAGTGCAACGGGACGATAGTCATTGAGGAAGGAGACAGAAGACTTCTTCAACACAGGAATGATGGTCGTCGTCTTGAGGCACGTAGGAAGAGTGGCGCTGCTCAGGGAGATGTTAAAGATATTGGTGAAGACACCCGCTAGCTGTTGTGCACATTCCCTGAGCACTCTGCCAGGAATTTTGTCTGGTCCAGCAGACTTCCGTGGGTTAACTCTGCATAGAGTTTTCTTCACTTCAGCTGTGGTTAGACAGAGCACCTGGTTAGTGGGAGGAGGGATGGTCTTCCTCGCCACCATTTTGTTCTGCACCTCGACTCAGGCGTAGAAGTCGTTCAGCGCATCTGGGAGGGAGGCGTCACGGTCACAAGCAGGTGATGTTGTCTTGTAGTTTGTGATTGCCTGAATGCCCTGCCAAATGCGCCGGGTGTCTCCGCTGTCTTGGAAGTGGCCGTGGATTCTCTTGGAATGTGCGCGATTTCCCTCTCTGATGGCATGGGACAGTTTGGCCCTTGCTGTTTTTAAGGCCGCCTTGTCCCTTGCTCTGAAGGCAGAGTCTATTGTTTTTAGCAGCACACGCACCTTGGCGGTCATCCACGGCTTCTGGTTGGAGCGTGTAGTGATGGTCTTGGAGATGGTCACATTATCAATACACTTGCCGGTGACTAAAATCTCCGGCGACTATAAACAATCCATTAGGGTGTGTGTTTTGAAGTTAGATAATGGTCCCGTAGAGTACACTGAGCACTTCCTTAGCATTAGCGCTAGGTGGTATGTACACTCCGAGCACAATAGCGGTGGTGTATTCCCGGGGTAAATAAAAAGGTCTAAATCTCACAACAATAAACTCCAGCAGTGATTAGCAGTAGGTAGAAACAAGGACAGAGTTCTTACACCATTCCGTGTTGATGTAAACACACAAACCACCGCCGCAAGTCTTACCGCACAGAGCTGTCGGCACGAAACGTGGCTAGCCCATCCAGCTAAATGGCGGCGTCCAGAACTCTGTCGCTCAGCCATGTCTCAGTAAACACAAAAACGCAGCAGTGTCTGTACTCACGCGATGTAGCTTGTTGGAGTCTGATGTAGTCCAATTTATTGTCCAGGAAACAGACATTAGCCAGCAGTAGAGATGGTAGAGCGGGCCGGCTAGGGTTAGATTTAAGCCTAGCATTAGCACCTGCTTGCTTTCCAAGCTTCTGCTTCCTCGCGCAGCGCTTTCAATTCCCCTTCCTCCGTCCATCCGCCACAGGCAACGCCGAGGTCTGGAGGCCTGGTTTTCGAAGCACGCCGAAGTCACGTAGCTTCTGCCGCAGGTCATCATTTATTGTGTTGTTTGGGTTATTTCTGAGTTCTTTGATGGTTTTGTGGTTGTACACGAGGACACCGGTTGCTCCGATGTCCATGTGTTGCGTAAGGCGGGCTACAAATTGAAAGTAGCACCATTTTGGGCCGATGCGAGCTACTGCCATGCCGCCATCTTGGATCCAAGCACTTTATCTCGAAGCACTTCATCACGATGGGTGTAAGCACGATGGGACGATAGTCATTGAGGCAGGAGACAGTAGACTTAATCAGCACGGGAACGATGGTTGCCGTCTTGAGGCACATAGGAACAATGGCGCTGCTCAGGAAGATGTTGAGCATGTCGGTGAAGACATTCGCTAGCTGTTCTGCACATTCCATGAGCACTCTGCCAGGAATGTTGTCTGGTACAGCAGACTTTCGTGGGTTAGAGTTTTCCTCATTTCAGCTGTGGCTAGACAGAGCACCTGGTCACTGAGGGGGGGGGTGGTCTTCCTCACCCCCCATTTTGTTCTGCACCTCGAACCGGGCGTAGAAGTCACGGTCACAAGCAGGTGATGTTGTCTTGTAGTTTGTGATCGCCTGGATGCCCTGCCACATGCGCCGGGTGTCTTTGCTGTCCTGGAAGTGGCCGTGGATTCTCTTGCTCTGTGCGTGCTTTTGCTTATCTGATGGCACGGGACAGTTTGGCCCTCTCTGTTTTTAAGGCTGTCTTGTCTCCTGCTCTGAAGGTGGAGTCTCTTGATTTTAGCAGTGCACGCACCTTGGCAGTCATCCACGGCTTCTGGTTGGAGTGTGTAGTGATGGTCTTGGAGATAGTCACATCATCAATGCACTTGCGATGTAGCTGGTCACTGTTGACGTGTACTCCTCCAAGATGATAAAATCGCCGTTGCAGCTTGCCTGAACATTAGAGATGTATAAAGTACTAGAGTTAGACTTGAGTAAAAGTACAAGTGCTCTATTAAAAAAGTGACTTGAGTAGAAGTTGAAGTGCTCTTTAAGCACCATACTTGGATGGAAGTACTAAAGTATTCAACATTTTTTGTACTTAAGTATTGCAAGTAGTTTATTTTAAAATGTACTACTCAAATACTGAGTAAAAGTAAAGTAAAAGTACAAGTATTGTGTTATGTAGTTATTGAAGAAAGCAGTCAAAAGACATCATATTGTTTTGTTTATTTTAAATATTTTTTTGTGTGTCAAACAGGTTTGAAACAACGTTATGAAAAGAATACCTAAAATGTCAAAGGTGTTTTTGTCTCTACTCGAGTTCATGATTTTCATGGATGAGATATCAAGATATAGTCAAGGTTTGAGAGGTGTCCACTATGGGGGTGTATTTGTAGATGTTCTCTTGGCACCATCCAAAATAGACCTCTGACATGCACTTGAATGTTTTTCAACTAAGTGTGAACCAGGTGGAAAGAGAATCATCCCTTGCAATTTTCCCTTGCCTTTTTCTCCACAGCTGGTTCCCTTCTTAAACTAGTATGCATCAAGCAGTAATTTTTTGGAACTTGCACATTTTCTTTTCATCCTCTTCATCAACTTGTTAGGGCAACTAAAAGATCTCAAAGGCCAGTAGGCCACATTTAAGTATTTCTTATGTACAAACAAAAGTGATTAGAACACCCAAAAACAGAGAGCATAACTTTTTGTAAACAAAACAAGTTTTCCCCTTCCCCCTTTAAAGCCCTCCCCTCTCTTCCCTGCTTGTGCTTTTTTTCTTCACAGCTTATTCCCTTTAAATCACTTAATTCCCTTAATAACTTCAAATTCGACGATGAATTTTTGAAGGACATTATTTCGCAATCTTTTGGGAGGCAGAGGCACTTCATTCTATATGAATTGTCTTTCACGCCGACAAATGCAAACATGGACTCTAAATAGGGCCACGGGTGGTCTTCTTCTTCATCGCCACGATCAGTTGAAAGTGAAGGAGTTGAAGGTGGAATTTCTGGGTTTTCCATGTCGAAAACCAACTAAAGTGCTCTCAATGTAGGCAGGCAGCGCTGTCTTCTTTGATCGTCTGATTCGCTCAATGATGAGCCAGCTTATTAAAATCTGTGACAGAGCCATCTACTGCTCTGTCAGTGATAATTGTTATGCGGCATACGGAGGCGGAAGCCAAAGTATAGAAAAAACTAAGTTTATTCACAAAACAAGGCAGAGCCAACATAAATAATTGCAGTGCAAAGTATATTCCGGTGGTGCGCTCCGTGAGCGCTGGCCACGAATGTCCTGAACCGGTAAGAGGCAGTTCGTGAATAGGTAATCCCAAGGTCCGTGAGAGGAAGCTCGGCGCTGAGCAGTCACAGGTGAAACGTCGTGTTAAATGCGTGAACATAGATCCAAAACAGTGCCGGGAGGATCGGGGCCATCCGGGCCGTGGAGAGAGTGAGAAGTCCAAGACGAAAAGGTACGGAGCGAAATAAATGCATGCGATGAAACAGCCCGCCTTGAACCTACACATACGTACAATAACGGACAAAGAGTGTGAGTGAATGAGGGGTTTATATAGGAGCAGTTGATAAGTGAGTGAATAAGTCTCAGGTGTGTTCAATGAATGAAGCCCGGAGCTTTAGAGAAAGCGGAGGCAATGACAGCCGCCAAAGGGGGTGTGGCAGGTGGATTCCGGACAATAATGTGGGTTTGGAATGATTTGTAACATTTTTATAATTGTAACGAGTAATGATGCAGAACATAAAAAATCTATCGGAGTAAAAGTATTAAACTCATTGAAAATATGTACTGAAGTAAAAGTGGAAGTAGGAGAAAAAAACAATACTCCAGCAGAGTACAGATATGGCCTTTTAGTACTTAAGTACAGTAGTGAAATAGTTCTACTTCGTTACTATAAATCTCTGCTGAACATGTCCCAGTCAGTGCATTCAAAGCAGTCCTGGAAAGCAGACATGGATCCTGCTGGCCAGGTTCTCACCTGCATTCAAGCTGGTCTTGAACGCCTGCTGAGTAGTCTGTATGCTGGGATCATCATAAAAGAGATGTGGTCTGAGTATCCCCAGATGTTTGTGTAAACAACATTCAGCGTGTTTGCTCCTCTGGTTGCAAAGTCTACATTCTGATTAAATTTAGGGAGCACAGTCCTGAGAATTGCATGGTTAAAATCTCCGGTGACAAACAATCCGTCAGGGTGTGTGTTTTGTAGTTCGCTAATGGTCCCGTAGAGTATGCTGAGTGCTATCTTAGCATTAGTGCTAGGTGGAATGTACACTCCAAGCACAATAGCAATGGCGATCTGATAATATTTTCCAAGGGAAGCATGTGTTTTGTGCAAAGCAAAGGTCCTAAAACTGAACCTTGTGGCACCCCATAATTTATTGCATTAACCTAGATAGTTCTCCATTTAAATCTACAAAATTGGAACAATAAGAAGATTAGAGGAAATTAGAAGAAAGTCATGATCTATTGTGTTCAATGCAGTAAAGCTGTGAAGCTAAAAACACGTCATTTGTGATTTTAACTAGAGCAGATTATTTGCTATGATGGGGCCTGAAACCTGACTGAAATTATTCAAAGATATTGTTTTCTTGTAAGAAGGAGCATAACTGGGTAGACACAATCTTTTCCAGAATTTTAGACATAAACATAAGGTTTAAAATGGGTCTATAATTTAAAAATTCAGTTTTCTTAATGAGGGGCTTAATAACTCCAACTTGAGGGGTTTAGGGGTTTAGTGGCTAAAGATAGAAAGGAGTTAATAATATTGAGAAGAGGCCTGCCAGCTATGTAATACTTCTTTCAGTAGTTTAGTTGGACTCTATCAACTAAACCAAAATCTAACAAACATGTTGATTTGGCTTTGGTGAAAATATCATACAGATCTTCCTGTCCTATACTTGTAAAGCATTGTAATTGTAATTGTGGAGCTTTAGGTGAGACTTAGTCACGAGATGCTGTCAAAGGTTGGACCTCCACAATTGTGTTTCTAATACTTTAAAATGTTTTCAGTGAAGAATTTCATTATCACTACTAAACTGTGATTAAATAATCTTTTCAGATATCTGATTTGTTGTTAATTTGTTGTTAAGCCACTGTACTAAAATAGAACCTGTGATTGTTTTAGTTGTTTTCTATGAGTTTGCTTAGGTGCTCTGTCGTGCCTGTATAGCGCCTGTCTGCAGCTGAACATACTGTGTTTTTACGCAACTCTTAAACCTCTAATTTAGTCTTTCTTAATGAGTCGCTATAGTTATGTTTTGTTTAACACCAAAAGAGTTTAGTAATTCCACAAATGATCATTTGCATCACCTACATGAATATTAAAATCTACAAGCAGCACTTTATCAAAAAGGACCAAAAGGTCCAAAAAAAACCCAACAATAACTCTTCATGACTCTCTGCTCTCCCCTTTAGCCACTGCTTGCAACCTTGGGGTAACTATATACAATCAACTGTCCTTCTTCTTACATGTTGCCGACCACTTCTGTCCACACAGGCTGCCCATTTGCTTGTTTAGTCTCTTGTCATTTTGAGACTGGACTACAGTAACTTTCTGCTGGCAGGTCTTCTTTTGCACTGGGTGCACCATAATGTGAACAGACGCCATCTCGCAGCATATGACCTCCTCGTAGAGGGAGCTCTGGACTGGAGAATGGTCTCTACCACCTCGGTAGAGAGACCATAACCCTCAGGGGCCACAACCACAGCCTCCATAGCACTGGTCCGGGGTGAACTGTTGTGCCCCTGATTGGGAGAGGATCTCTTATGGAGGCTGCTTGAGGAGGGCCACCAGGTGCTAACAGGACGAAGCTGACTCCGTCCTGATGAACTCTCTCCAGAACTCCCAAATGCAGCGCAAAGGAAGGAAAAAGGCTTAGACTGTGACATGACGTCCAGCCCCACAGGGATAGGGAAAATAGAGAGAATCACAGGGGACCATGCGAACAGGTCTACTTGGGCTTGGCCAAATCTTCTCCACCACATGGTGAAGATGCGATTCCCTGGGTGCCTCGACCGGGTGTCTGCTGCTTCGTTTAACCAGCCTGGGATATAAGCTGCTCTCAGGGAGAGTACCTTTTCTTGGGCCCACAGGAGAATTTGGCGCAGACCCCCCCTGGTAGTTAATGTACAAATCAGAGCGGCTCAAAACTTAATGGCCTCTTAGGTCCAGGAAGAAACGCTTCAGAGCAAGAAGCACAGCCAGCATCTCTAGGCAATTGATATGCCATAGTAGACGGGGCCTCTTCCATAGACTTTTCGTGGAGTGGCCACTCATGACCACTCCCCACGCCATGAGGGACGCATCCGTCTTTAGCACTACGCGACGACCAGGGACTCCCAGCATGGGGCCTTGAGATAGAAACAGGGGATCTCTCCAAACATCTAAGTCCTGTAGGCATTGCTGTGTGACCTTGATCGTACAGAGGGGTTTGCCCTTCCATGAGAACCCATGGGTCCTGAGCCACCACTGAAAGGGTCTAATGCAGAGAAGGCCAAGTGAAATTACATTGGACGCTGCTGCCATGAACCCGAGCAGTCTTTGAAACATTCTTTGTCCCTTCTCTGACCTTCCTGATGGTCGTAAGGATATACGCAATGCGGGCAGAAGAAAGCTGCATGCATATAGTCGTAGAATCCCATTTGACCTTGGTGTAGGTGGTTCTCTGTGATGGAGAAAGCACACACTTCCGGGCATTCAGATAAAACCTCAGTTCCTTCATGTGAGCGAGAACGACTTCTCAAAGCCGGCCCGCTAACTGCTCAGATTGAGCTAATATCAACCAGTCGTTGATATAATAGACGATGAGGATGCCTGAAGTCTTAGCAAGGTCAAACGTTAGGACCCGATATTAGTACACTTCGCCCCCTAAAGTGAACCTCAGAAACTACCTGTAAGAAGGGAGGATGGGTACGCATCCTTAAGATCTACTGTGACAAACCAGTCCTCGGATCTGATCTGAAACACGACCTGCTTGAGGTTCAGCATTTTTCTTTTGAATTATTTCCGCATTATCTTTTGCCACACCTGGGGAAAGATAGCCTGCTGGCGTCTTTTCAACCCATGGCATGACTCCATAGCCGTGAACCCTGAGCCCCATGACATTGAAATAGAACACAGCCTTGGGTTTAAAGGTGGCGAGCCGAGAAGGGCCCTGCCCAGGACCTGGAAAAATGGTAGACCCTGACGTAGCAGTTGCGACGAGCAAAAATCGTCTGGCCAAGCTATATCCAGCTTCTCCACAGCACGTGTCACAACCTCCAGAAGGTACTTGCTCTCAGGTTCACTAGGAGAAAGAGTCAAACTCATCTCCAAAGCCTCTGCGAGGTCCATCTGCAAACCCCCAATGAACTGGAATGCCGCTCTTCCGGAGCAAAAGTGGGACCTAAACCGCAAGGTGTGGGTGCACCCTCTTTAAAGAGTGCCCACCAGGAGCAGAGCAGTCGCATAGACATGTGAGCACAGTGCTCGCAGTCAGCTCCCTCGAGAACTGACTTAGCCTGTTCCACTCCCAAACAAGTCACACAAAGGCAAAAAGCCAAAGCCGAAGTTTTTCTCACAGACAAAGGTGTGCTTAGATTTTGACAGACAAAAGACATACACAAAATTACATTTTCACACAGACCGCTTCAAGAACAAATAGAAGCTGGCGCCGGCTTTACTCCATGTGTGTTCTATACTTCCTGGCCCTGACTTCACCCTGCCGGGGACGCCCAAAAGCGTTGCGACGCAGCTCGAAAGGGAAGTCAATTTGCACAATTACTACTACAGTAAAACCCTGTTGTATGAGCAACCTATTGTACGAGCAAACGGAGATACGAGCAAAATTTTACACTGTTTCACGAGCAAAGTTCGAAGGCATGAGCTAACCCACGCTGCCGGTTCCCCGTTTCGCATCAGTCTCTTAGTTAATGACGTATCACTCGGTCGCTCTCGTTGTTCAGTGCAGCAAAAACTTAACTTTTTTTAGTTTTATATTTTTATTTCACTAGAAATCTTGAAAAATGTTTACCAAGTAAATCAGTGATTGTGCTGTGAAAACGAAAGTAAATAGAATTACCATGGAAACCGAGGAGGTTATGAGCGTGATGTGCGTCTCACACTCACAATCAACCACTACCACATGGGTAAGTGTTATGCGAGAAACAGTGGCGGAAGCCGAAGTCAAAGCAAACAAAGTTTATTTAGCAAAAACGCGTACTCGCAGTAACTGGGAAGTAATCCAGTGGTGCGCGTTGGGAGCGCAGTCCACTAGTCCAGAACTGGATGAGAAGCAGTCTGTGTAATATCCAAAGGAGCGCGTAGGAGACACGCGCCGCTGACCACAAGCACGGGAGAATCGTGACATGTACAGCCAAACCATTGATAATAACAGACAGCGAGTGAGGGTGAATGAGGGGTTTATACATGGTTGGGTGATGAGTGCTAAACGAGAGTCAGGTGTGTGATTAGTAAGCCAGCGAGCAGCTCCGTGCGGGCGGGGCACGCACAGGAGAAGAATCAGGGAGCTCCCTGACAGTAAGTGTTAAATTATGTTTACATTACGGTAATTTGCAGTGTATTTGTTTGTTAAAATAGGCTACAATGACTTTTTAAGTGCAGAAATAAGCGATCGAATGAGATCTCGGAACGGATTAAATCACTTTTACATTCATTCTAATGGGGAAAATCAGTTCGAACATACGAGCAAATGGACCTACGAGCAATTTTCAAGAACGAATTATGCTCGTACAACGGGGTTCCACTGTATTAGTTTCACTATTAAGGATTATTCTCTCACTAAACTAAAACGTGTAATTGAGAGTAAAGAATGAAACTTTGGATTCACCTTTAATTGCATCTAATGCCATCCGTGCCCAAATGTCCCAGGGATTAAACAGGTTATGTGACTAAAGAAACCCAATAAAGGCAATAAGACATTAGAGTGTTTTGGTATTTATTAAGTAAATTTACTGGCTCAGAATAAGAAAAAGATATGGTATAACACAAGTACAACACCATAGAAACAAGAAAACATCGCAACATAGCCTGTAAGTTAAAAAAGAATGTAATGGTGTAATACATGTGCAAAGAATCTACTTGAGCAACTAAAGAACAGACATACAGGGATAAATGACACAGTAATACCGGTGGATGCAGGTGTAGGTGATTAGATGCAGGTGTTGAGGCAGCAGTGCTAAATGGCTGCATTATTTCCAAAACTTCACTACAAATACAGACATTTGCATCCCAGAAAGAAAGACAATCGTACTGCACTTCAGAGCTAAATGGCATGGGAGAACACTACAACACCAGAAGACTATGCCACAGATGAGGCACGAGGCTGACATGTAAATCAAATGCACCCCAGAGTTAAATCTGTAATTAAAATTACATAAATCTTTATAAATCTTTATACATGTGCTCTTACTTGTCACATATTTTAATTTCCGCAGTTCCTGATCTCAACTCTGCAGATCGGGAGATTTGTGACACATCACATTATGCTGACATTTGAGCATCAGGACCCAGAGTGGCTTCAAGAGACAAGACAAATTTCCAAAATATGAAGTGGTGTTGAAATCCTGTCATAAAACAAAATGATGGGTGATGGCACAATTATATTTTGCACAGACATGTTCAGAAATGCAATTACTGCTCCCATGAATTAAAATATAAATAAATAAATAAATAAATAAATAAATAAATAAATAAATAAATAAATAAATCGTTTTTCTGAGACTAAATTAGAGATTCATTATTATAGCAATCTTTTTATTATTATATTAATTATTATTCTATCATTATATATTTTTCAGTATAGATAATTGCAAACAAATCCAAAATGGCATATTCCTGACCCAGACCATTAAATCATTGTTGTATTAAATTATTATAGTTCATACATTTTTTTTGCTTCTGAAACCCCATGGTTTTTAAGAAGAAATACTTGTATCACTTATTTGTTTTCTATGAGCAAATTTAGGCATTTTTAAATTAGTCTCTAATATCAGTGATTTCCTGAAATCAGTACACTGTCAAGGACTTTGTGTTTTACAGATTGTTCTCTCCATTTTGAAACCACAGGCATCCATGCTTTCTTTGCTTTTATAATAACCACCAATCTTCTGGGAAGGCTTTCTACTAGATTTTGGAGCATGTCTGTGGGGATATGTGTTCAATCAGCCACAAGAGCATTAGTGATGTGGGGAGATGAGAATTACTGATCTTGTGTGAGGATGTCTGGGGTGCACCTCATTCTAAAATTGTTCAGTGGAGTTAAGATAAGGTTTCTGTGCAACACACTGCAGTTATTTCCAGATCCCAACCATTGGAAAACCATGCCTTCATGGAGTTAACTTTTTTTGCACAGGGGCATTGCCATGTTTTAAATGGTTTGGAATATGGAAATCTTTCAAACTCGTGCTAACAGAGTGTGGAACATCTATATACAAGGTGGTATCAAAAGGTTTAGAGACCCATGGTGCTAATTGATGCTATTGTGCCCACTTGTGTTACCATGTCCAGGATTTTATCATGGAGAGCAAGTTAGAACAAAGAGCAAATGTGAAGTTCTTTCAGCCTCTGGTCATCAAACGAGAAAAAAACAATCTCCTGAAGAAGGAGGCCATTGAGGTGGTCCTTCTATCAAAACGGGTTCTACAGCCGGTATTTTATAGTTCCAAAAAAAGGACGGTGGGTTGTGTCCTATTTTAGATCTATGTCAGCTTAACCGCTCACTTGTGAGACTCACGGACCCATGGTTCAGGATGCGATAACAAGGGATGCGTCCCTTACGGGGTGGGAAACAGTCATGATTGGTCACTCCGCCCAAGGTCTATGGGAAGGGCTCCATCAACTTTGGCATATCAATTGCCTAGAGATGCTGGCCATGCTTCTATCTTTGAAGCGTTTTCTCCCCGACCTCAGAGAAACATCCATACAGACCACCTCATCCGTACAGACAACACCTTGGTGGTTTCTTACCTCAACCATAAAGGAGGCCTGCGCTCGTGTCCCCTGTAGAGGCTATTTTTACAATATAGATGCAGGAATAGGTGATTATAATCAGACAGTGCCAATTCCACGTACACTATATTGCCAAAAGTTTGCGGACACCTGGTCATAAGTATAGTATGTGCTTTTTGAGCATTTAGTCCCAATTTAAACTTTCACTTTTCTGGGAAGATGTTTCACTAGATTTTGGAGTGTGCTTGTTGACATTTTTGTTCATTAGCCACAAGGGTGTTAGTAAAGTCAGATACTGATGCAGGGTGAGGAGACCTGGGGTGCAGTCAGTGATCCAATTCATCCCAAAGCTGTTCAGTAGTTTCGAGATCAGAGCTCTATAGCAGGCCACTCAAAATACAATTTTGTGCGTCCAGCTTTGTGGTAACAGTTTGGAGAAGAACCACATATGGCAGGAAAGGTCAGGTGTCTGCTAATCTTTTTACAATATAGTGTATATCACAATCCAGAATTCCGATATCACTGCATTTTAAAATGAAACCGAGCTTTATTTCTTAGCTGCAGAGTGTTATCATTAGAGTTAACACACGAGCCCTGCAGAAATGGCACAGGTGAGCTCCAGACTGACACAAAACTTACATACTGCTCATTCTGATGACATACAACCCTTGTATAGAATAGGCACAGCATTGATTTTACATGCTTAAACCTTCTTCTTCTAGAGTGACAGTCAATAAAGTCAATAAAGTCCATACAGTAAAAGTGTTGAGTCCCTTCTAAGCATAGATAACAGATCCATAGGACAATCTACAGAAAGGGTTTTGAAAGGATAACATATACAGTATATGGCATTTTATTGAGAGTTATGCTGATCGTAGCAATACACTAATAGACTCGTAAACCTTCCCTGTCCTAGACAAGGCCTTTTAACCAATGTCATTTATTTGTGCAGGGTGAGAAGGGTAGGATGCTTTTTAAGCAATGACCCTGACGCATTTGTTTAATGTATCACAGTGTTTAGCATTATTGAATCGAACTGCTGGAAGCGAGATATTCCCCAGCAATCTTTTCAATAACATCTTGCCCTACTTGCAGCCGTTTAAATGGTTGGCACAATGTAGTGCTCACTTTTTCAATTTGGTCCATATAGAATCCATGTAATCGATCGTCTGTTGACTGTCTGAAACATAAATTTAGATGGTGTCTAATCCTTTCTACAAGGGCAAACAAATAAAACATAGCCTGCAGGAGACAGACAGGAGCGCATAGATAAGAAAAATATGAAATTGTTTATGGTTATTAAATATATTTATAAAAGGGTTGTGTGCAGAAAATATAATCTTACAAGCCTTTAGCAATGTCATTAAATAAATTTAACAAGCAGCTATAACTATTGTATACACTTTTTTTTTTTTTTTTTTCTCAAAATTGAACCAATATCTTGACCAAAGAAGAACCCTTGGTTTTATTTCCAGGATAAAATAAAAACCCCAGGAAGCTGAAAGTATGACCATCAGCTGAACTGTGCTGCAATTTTAGCACCAAGTGCATTTCTCATGACCTGCAGGGTGAAACAATTCTGCAAGACTAAAACAGGCAGGCAAGGAATGACTTATAAAAGTTATATGTGCAAGCCAGCCAGGCACGACTGACTAATAAAAAGGTATATGTTCATGGAGGCAATTCCATAAAAGTTTGACAGATACATTTGTTTCTCAAATGATGCACAGCCGAGTCTAAAGGCAGAAGTGGATATTCCTTTCTTTAATTTTGTTTATTATCACAAAACACCAAGTAAAAAAAAAAGCTCCTTCACGCAAGAATGCTCCTTAGGGGAAAAAAACCCAGACACAACAATCAAAGCAATGCATGAAGCCAAGCTCAATACAACTAGCAAAAATATAAAAGCTGAGCAGTCACCAACATTTCTAATAACACCACAAACTGGCCCCTCATTTGTGGATAATCTTTTAATAATGTATTATGAGCAGCCCAGCTGGCATATTATATGTTTTCTTGTTAAGGTAGAAAATGTTTTTAGGCATTTTTTAAATAAACATTTCTGCAGTTGGCACATCCAGTGGACTCTGCAGTGGGAGCATTTAAACACTGACAAATTTTGTGATAGAAAAAATATATGTATATATGTATGTAATATGGATGTTTGCCAATTTAAACTTGAAACTTGATGAGTTCAGCAATATCAGTAGGAAATTACCATTTAATAAATGTACTGTAGGTTTACTGTAGATGTAAATATAATTCACACTATAATTTTGTACATAATAAAAAAGTACATAATAATGTACTTTTTTTTTTTTTTTTTTACATTTTGTGAAGATATTTTTACTAGCTGTTTCTGACAGGCAATATACAAGCAAAGGGAAAAAAATTAACCTAACAAAAATGTTAAACATCTTTCATCTAATTAAATCATAATCACAATTTCTCCATGAACTTAACTGATATTTATATCTTTAAGCTTTGTTTTTTTTTTTTTTTAAGAACTGGAAACCATTAACCACTATTAACACCATTAACTAAAATAATGCAAAGTAGCAGGACAGGGCTAGCTAGCTAGCTAAAAATTTTGCAAATTTTGTCATTAAACAAAAATTTCACTAAACAGTTAATTAAATAAACTGCCAAACTTAGCCAATGAAAGGTAAATAACTTTAGAAAATAATTCTACCTAGCTAATGTACCAAATGAAACAGGCTAGCTACAGTAACTTTAAAAAATAAACCTGACATTTGCTTCTTATATGCTACTGGTAAGCAGCTAAATTGGTTCAAACAAACACACATTTTTCAATTAATATACAGATGAAACACACTGAGACTTCAAGGACAATCCTGACTTTATTGCTCAGTTGTTTCTCAGTGAAATTAAGCTTGGACACTTTTGCAAGTACTACACCCTATTTAGAGCCCAAATAAATCTCAAAACCCCCTAAAAAACCTTGAAATATACAACAAGCATTTTTAGACAATAACATTATTTTTTACCGCAATGTCTTGCCAGGGGAAACAGTTTATTGTGTGTATAAGTATTTTTCATTTGCAGTATCTGCAATACACAACACATTTGTTTATCACTGCCTGATAGAGCCATTATGGTTTCACAATCCTTATAGCATCAATCAATGGTTGTGTACATAGTGGATACACTTGCATTTAGTTTTTGTGTAAAATAAATTGATTTCAATTTGACTAATTTAATGTAAAGTAAGATCATGATGTCCACAAGCTTTTACAAATCTTTTTTTTTTTGTAATTATTCCAATTGAATGAATAATTACCTTGCAGCAAAAAGTCCCGAAATGCAATGTGTTTTATTTTATTTACTCTAAATAATTAAAGGGCGACATTTTACGATAATAGATGGTGGTTTATGTACAGTATGTATTAAATTATCTCTACAGAGAAAGGCTTCAGTCACGTTAATGAACGTACTGTCTTTATTGCAAACCCACAAACTAAACACAGACACACATAAACCCACTGTTTCTCCATCTACTTAAACATTGTTCCCAGGAAGTGCCATTGATTTTCTCAGTTAGTAGGTAAACCAAACTATTGAACATCACATGACACATGACAGTGAGTGGCGGTCCATGAGTAGGTCTCCCAAATTTGCTTGCTGGTGCTTGGGTTTGTCAAAATGGCATGACAAGGATTCTTCTTTTGTAGAATCTCATCTGAAAAATAAAATTAGAAGAAAAACATATTGTCTTGTGTCCACCCATGGTTAATAGTGCTGCAGAGAATTCTGTTAGGTAGACGGAAATTGAGAAATTGGCTTTTGTACAAACTCTGAGAACTTCTGGGGCTCATTGCTGCATGGCACAATGGGGTAGACTGTGTGTGTTCTTATAAAAAATAGAACAGGAAATTGGATGCTCTATTATTTAGCAGTGCTAGATGAAAACATAGAGACAGTTTCACAAGAAAAAACAGTGATATGTATATTATTGAATAATAATACTACTAATAAAGAAAGAAAAATACACATAGACTTAATTTCATTGTATACTAAAAAAAAAAACTTTTTTCCAGGATATTATTGGTCATGTAACTGCTTAAATAAGATATTATGTCAGGGGTGTCCAAACACCAAGCTGTAATCTAGTACTAGTATTTTGGGGAACAATTTTAAGAAGTCAGAGAGTGAATTCAAATTGGTGCAGCAGGAACTTTGCCAGCTCACAGTTTAGATTTCTGTCTTTGTGGAGTTTTGCATGTTATCCCCTGGGTGTATACCCACCTGTTCCTGAAATAAGCTTTAGAACCACAGCAACACTGATGAGATAAAGCAGTTACAGATGATGGTAAATTAAAACTGTAAAGCTTGTACTTTTTCAAACTTATAATAATATGAATACATTTATTTTTATTATCTGATTTTGGCAATTAAACAAAACACTTTATATCTCCTTTTGTTGCACATGGATATAATTTTAGTACTCATATTAGCAGTGGTGGAAGAAGTACACAGACCATGTAGTTGAGCTAAGTAGAGATACACTTGGTAAAATATTACTCCAATAAATGTAAACGTGTGCCCTTTAAACTTTCATTCGGGTAAAAGTACAAAAGTATTTGCCTTCAAATGTACGTAAGTATCCAAAGTACTGTCATTTATTATTGCTATGTCCAATAATTAGGGGTGTAACGGTACACAAAATTCACTGTTCCGTTAGCACCTCGGTTTTTAAGTCAGTACATACATACAAACCAAAGTTTAATAATGATAATAATAAATATAAAATCAAAGTGTAAAGTGGAGACTAAACAATATTGCGGTCCACCACACACTATGTTCCTAATGAATTACATTTACTTTGTTAATGTCCACCACTGCTGTATTTAGTAATCATCAATTTAAGTGCACATATAGCCAGTAAGTAAAGATCTGCCAAAAATGCAGTAAACACAACCACAACAGGCTTAAACATTACATCTGCGAAATTGGAAAAAAAAAAAAAAGAAGAAGAAGAAAAAAATCACAGTAAAAAACATACTGTGGCACTTTTTATCACAACCCTTTTCCCCTCACCAAGTTTAATGGCCGGCTATAAAGAAACTCTTTGTTCTAGTGCAGGTCATTTACACTCCAAGGCAAAAAAAATAATGAGCTTAAAAACAAATCATTTATCAGAACCTAAGCAGGAATTAATGACAAATGCACTCCCGAGACCTCCTGTGCCACCATTAGCCTGATTATCATTTTGCTGTAGTGAACTGTTGAAAAGCGGGAAACTCACTTCTATAGTCTGCATATGAGTGTGCAAATGAAACCTGAGTATTAAATGTTTTTGTCCTTAAAAACGATAAGTCATAATTTGAGTATCTGCTGCACCATTAAGTGCCTGACAAAATATTTATAAATAAAACCAGAATTTATACAGCTGAAAGAGTACGGCATGTGTTTTATCATTGCTTCATTACCTGGATGATAAAAGCAGCAAAAACTAAAAGCAATGAAATTTTAGCATTTAAAAAAATTTCAGATTGCTTAGCATTTGTTTAGGAGTGCCCCACATATAAACCTGGTAGTTATTAGATTCTTGCTGCTAGAGAGAAAACAAATATCTCATTCACAATTTTATATTTGTGTATATGTATGCGTATACTCATTACTAATATTTCTAATTATAATTTAATGTGATAAAATAGCTACTTTTGCACAAATCTAATATAAATTGACATCAAGACCTGGATCAAGGTAAGGATCAGATTAGCATCATTGTCTTTTGGAAAGTTTAGTGATCACTGTGTTGCTAAATAAAATCTCAGAATCATTGTAAGTATTATTTGGGAGATTTATATTATTTAAATCCACTCAAATGCACAATAATTTTTTCGCAAATTGCATCAGGACATCCAACTTTCCTCTTTTAACACATTTAATAAAGTCATTAAGTTCCTGGAAGTCCATCAGTGCCTGCATTTGTCCTTCATGTTTCCCTGCCAACCTTTGGCCTGGGCAAGATTTAGTGATGGTCATTCTGTCAACTAATTGCAGCACTAATATCCCAGAGGTCAAGAGCAAAGAACAAGGAATAAGGGGGTACCAAGAAGGTGAAACCTATCACACATAAAATGTGGCAACATACAGATACAGAGCACAAGAGAGATACTAAGGTCAACTCATGGATGTAGCATGTTCAGTTTGCACTGCAGCCTTTATCGTGTTTATTGCTCAGTATCAGGTGCATTTTTATTAAATAAGAAAAAAATCATAGATCCCTGTGGATTTTGACCAGGGATCAAATTGCCATCTTTTATTTTTCACAGCGCAGCTACTGTTTCTGTGGGTCCATTCAATGCAGTCGGACTGTACAGTGATTCAAAGTTAAAGTCCCTGGCAACAGGATGTCAAATGTACAGGGAAAAAAATAGAAATTAAATAAAATATTGTATATATTATTATTTATTAAAGGATAAAAACTACCAAACTCTGCTTTGTGCTCAAGAAAAGCAAGAAAGTAGGCCTAAAAAAACACTGATCAGGCATAACTTTATTGCCACCAATTAGGCATAACATTATGACCACCTGCCTTATACTGTGTTGGCCCCCCTTTTGCTGCCATAACAGTCATGGCTCATCAAGCATTAACAGCATTACCTTCTTTAGCAATTTTAGCAACTTTAGCAATGACCACCACAAACCTGTACACACAGTTTTCACTCTTCTACTATCGGGAAAGAGGTTCCAAAGCATTTTAGCCGGCACAACCAGACGATGCAACAGTTTTTCCCCCAAGCCATCAGGCTCCTCAACAACACAGGACTGAACTGAAACACTCACACCCACACTAACTCAACTGTGTGTACTTAACTGCTACAAACTGAACTCAAACACACACTCATACTCATTTTACACATCCATGTCTTCAGCACCACCCATATTATATTATAATTTAGTACACAACTGTTTACATGCTTTTTTTATACATCCATTGACTGCTGCTATTGCTGTTTTGCACAACCGATTTTTAATTCATTTTATTTTATTTTTTTACACTCCTGTTTCAAGTTCTGTTTTGCACACTGCACTGTAAAATACACAGTAGGTATACTCTTGGTGCTATTTTGTGTTTTGTGTCCTACACTGTCTTGTGTTGTCTTTTGCACTGTCTTGTCCTGCAATGTTTGCACCAGGTTGCACACGATGCACTTTATGTGGCAAGGGCAGCTCTGTGTTTTTCCGTTATCTAGCTTTATGTTGTTTATGTAGCACCAGGGTTCTGAAGAAACGTTGTCTCATTTCACTGTGTACTGCGAAGCTATATATATGGTTGAAATGACAATAAAAGCTTCTTGACTTGACTGTTGGATCGGACCACACGGGCCAGCCTTCGCTCCCCACGTGCATCAATGAGCCTTGACCGCCTATGACCCTGTCACCGGTTCACTTCTGTTCCTTCCTTGGACCACTTTTAATAGATTCTGACCACTGAAGACCAGGAACTTTGCAGGAACCAGGAACACTGTAGAACCAGGAATAAAAGCTAAAGTTTTGGAGATGCTCTGACTCAGTAGTCTAGCCATCACAATTTAGTCCTTGTCAAACCTGTTCCTTATGCTTGCCCATTTTTTCTGCTTTTAACATATCAACTTTAAAGACAAAATGTTCACTTGCTGCTTAATATATCCCACCCACTAACAGGTGCCATGATGAAGAGACTACCAGTCATAATGTTATGTCTGTTCGGTGTATAGGTGCCTATTTATTTCTATGCTCACACATTTAAAATTACTATAAAAATCACCCTGCAAGGCACATAAAATCCACTAAATCATTGACTAAACCTAGTTCCTTTGTGTTTCCTGAATCTCTTCATGTATCCTCTCACTTGTCCTCTCTGTCCCAATTAATCTACTGTATACCAGCAACTGTAAAATAGTAATTATATACTGTAAATAGGGGGCTTTGAATGTTCTGGTTTTGCATTCCCTCACATCAGATAGGAAACAAAATATACTGAATCACCTATGAAACCCAATCCTTTCAAAACATATTGTATTTATCTTAGGTACAGTAATTGGACAGTTAATAGCTCACTTTACTTATGCACACTTTTTTTCTTTCTTTCTCTGAACATATATACCAAGCAATCATAAGAACTGTCAGGTCCCATAAAAGCAAACCATAAAAGCAAGAAATCAGGAGATCTCAGATTTTATATGTCAACAACAATTGTTTGGCGCTTTGTTGAAACGCAAAAACGAATTGATGAACAAACCAATAGAAAAACCTAGCAGAGCATGGAATACTACACTAGTGGATTTCAACCATGACTGGACATGTCAATCACCTGCTCCCTAGCATAAATTTCACTTACTGAAGTTAAACATCCCCAAAACAACAAGGAATTAAAAACAACAGTTTGGGCCTTCTGGAAATTTGTTAAAATTATAATAATTTAATTGTGTAAGATTATATGAATATGCGTAGCATGATTGTACAGTGGCTAGCATTAAGCCCTACAGCTTAAGGGTCCCTGCTTTAATGCTGACTCAGTCTGGTTGGGTTTTCATTGGGATAACTGGGATTTCTCCCTTTTTTCAAAAATATACCTTTGCATGGACTGGCTATGTTGAAATACTCTTAAGTGTGAATAAGTGCAGGGATGTTTGTGTTTGAAAAGTCCTGATATGTTACTAGGGTAGACCCTGGATTTATCACAACTTAAACCAGAATAAGGTTGAATGTATGAAATAAAATAAACATAGCAAATATAAAATTACTGCATAAAACTGTAAGTGTGTCAGCACCTATTTTGCTCCGATTTCGAAAGCATTGTAAAAAATACTTTTACTTTTTACTACAGTATTTACTGCCAAGGTGTACTATATGTATGAAAAATCTGTAACTATAGCATGATGCAATTACTGAAAGTTTTTTAGACAATAAAATATGTTAAATAAGCATCTTTATCTATACAGTGTCCATGTGGGTTTCTCTGATTTCCGTTTCTTCCCACCCCCCAAAAATATAATGTTCAGTGGGCTGTCTACTCTAATATGGACCTACTGTAGGTGTGAATGACTGTGTGTGTGTGTGTGTGTGTGTGTGTGTGTGTGTGTGTGTGTGTGTGTGTTAGCACTACAATTATCTGACTTCCCTCATCTTACCCCCAGTGTTTCCAATATTTACCACAACCCTGACAGGGATAAAGTGGTCACTAATGATGAATGAATGGAATAATGTACCTACATCATGAAGTTTTTTATGTAATGAACCTGTAAATGATGAAAATGAGTACTGATGTTTACGAATTATTAAAGCAGTGTGGCATGGAGACGCATCATCCCGTTCCCTCTGAGAACCATGGTTACATATGTAACCTGGAGACATTTTCCTTCAAGAACTCGATCTGTGTCAACAACGCTTTGAGAACGAGAGTCCCAATGAGAGCAATTTGGGAGATACCACTGGAACGCCGCTGACTGCTTTTTGGCCTATTGGAACCTATTGACAACCACAATAACTGCGTCGCCGACTAGGCCATTCGGCATCAGTGGGGCATCCAGAGGCATGGCCCTGTCCCTGTCGGAAAAGATCTGACAGGGTAAGCCATAGGTGCCTTTCCGTAGACACAAGGGTGGCCATTGACCAGCTAATGGCCCTAGCACTCTTTTTATTTGTTCTGAGAGCTAGGCCTGTCATACAGCAGAGCTCTCAGATTTTCTGACCACCCGACGTGTCTCCGAGGTCTAGCTTCAGTAGCAGGTCAGCCTGATATGCCTGCAGCATAGCCATGGTGTGTGGTGGTTAATCTGCTGAGGCATAAGCCTTGCCCACCAGCGCCAAGGTAGTTTGAAAGGGCTTGGTGGGCAACGCCGGGGTTTTTAAGGACAACGCAGTGACAGGGGAGAGTTAGTGTAGTGAGCCCCAGGTCCTTAAATGCCACTTTGCCTGAGCGAAAGCAGGGCCAGAACCAAGAGGGGCTTGAGGACCCTCCTCAAAGGGTGCTCTACGGGAGCGGATCATTCGCAAAGACATACAAGCGCAATCTACGCAGTTGGCTCCCTCAAGAACCAGCAAGCAAGCAACACACAGGTGTGTTATTCCCCCCCTTGCTTGCTTTAATTTTCTTTTCACATACACACAAATTCAAATTCAAATTTTATTTGTCACATACACATACATACAGAGTACAACATGCAGTGAAATGCTTTATGCAAGTACAAATTAAAGTGATTTAGTGTGATTGTCCTTAAAGTGTCCATGTGCAGTATTGTGTGGTATAAAGTGACACTGTGTTGTGCAGTTCAGAGTTGAAGTGAGAGTTAAGGTGTCATACAATAGGGCAAAAAAAAAGCTGTGCAGAAATAATTGTGCAGTGAAGGAATAAATTGAAGATGGAGAGAGAGGTCTAGTACTAGATCTACACATAGAGTGCTTAATGAACAAACAGACGCTAGCGCCAGTTTTACTCAATGTGCGTTATATAGCTTCCTGGTCTTGATGTCACCCCGCCGGTGACACCACGCTTTTCAATGGTCTGATTATACACGTGATTCAGAGCGTGGACAACACAGAAGCATCCCAAATCGTTGTTGACGCAGCTCAAGTTCCTGAATGGGAAATCCATCTACCTAATGTTATAATGTCAATGACGTTACAAGACCATCAGTGGCATCAATTGTACACTGCAAGCTTGGATACAAGCATTAATTAGTCACAGATACTTATAATAAACTTATTTTATGCTTTAAAAAGTTTGCTTATTTATTCAATTATTATTTTATTTAATTGTAGTCAATTTGCACACTTCATTGAACCAAAATCTCTTTTAATGTATGCTTTATTCATATTACCTCAATGCACTGTAATATATCAAATCAAATCAAATTTTATTTGTCACATACACATACATACAGAGTACGACATGCAGTGAAATGCTTTTTACAACACAGCACCATCCTGGCACCATCTCTCCAGGTTTTTTTACCTCCTGTAGGTAGGCCGTCTCGTCGTTGTTGGAGATCAGGCCCACCACAACAGTGTCGTCAGCAAACATGATGATGGTGGCAGCTCAGAACACAACCCTGGGGAGCTCCAGTGCTGAGGGTGGATGAGGTGTGTTTTCCCACCAGTACAGCTTGTGGTCTGTCTGTCAGGAAGTTGGAGATCCATTGACAAAGCGGCGTGCTGAGTCCCAGGACTTCCAACTTAGAGGTGGTCGTGGGGGGAATTAAGGTGTTGAACGCTGAACTGTAGTCCACAAACAGCATCTTTGCATAATTCCCTTTTCTGTAGTCCAGGTGGCTCATCGTTGTGTATACATATATATAAAATCACATTTTATACTCCAGTCAACATGGGCATGGAAAAATATGGATGCTTTATTCAAATGTAAGTTTATTATTAGTGATTATTACAAAGCATACATGTAGAGCATCTAAAGTATGAAGAGAAAATGTCCTTGTAAATGTTTTTAAGTAATTATCGTGTTTTAAATTACGCATATTACTGTGACATTAAATAGAACTGTTGCTATGTTTCCACACGGTCGGTTTATTTGCTGGATGTGTTTATCATAGCGGATTTTGATGCTTGATTAGAGACTTGCTGCATCAGTAAAACAAATGTTTAGTGATTAAAATTATTATATATATATATTTTTAATCTTAGTAAAAAAAAAAAGGATGTCATGAATAAATTTGTGTTAGGTTGAAGGTTTTAATTTTGCCTCTTTTATATTTATAAATTAATATTTTCAAATAAAATGGTCAAACAGAAAGGTGTGCTGCATAAATCGCATGTTAATAAAATGTGTGACATTAAAATTAATTTGCATTTTTTTCTTACAGTCCTAATATATATATAGGGAAAAATTTAAATGATTTGGCTTGAATTGACAAACTGGGTGGAGCTTAAAGCCAAAATCAAAGGTACTGAATATCAGATGATGCAATAGAGTTAAAAATTCAGTAGACAAATTATTAAAACTATAACTGTTTTTTATTTTACAATTATGTGCTGTAGTTTGTGCTCTTTTAATCACATAGTAAAACAACTAACATTAAACATTCGAATTGAAAAAACAAATTTTGCCACATCATAACCACAACAAGAAAACAAGCATTACCAACCATCAAGCAACCTTTGGGAAAGTACAAAAAAAAAACATACAGACTTTCAGTTTCGGTCGGAAACACATATATTGGGGTGCTGTAGTGAGAGACCACTTCACTATAACTCATACCTTGATGCACAACCCTGTGTGTGCTCCGCATTAAACCCTTTACCGTATCTTTCCCTGGTGAAATCCCATCAGGCTTGAGGCTGTGCTATACCGAGAGAAGGTAACTGATAAGGTGGGTGGTAATAGAAGACCAACGCTCTGCTAGTCATGAGCATCCGTATAACGGCAAGCCCCAGTTGGTGTAAATGTGTTTATGGGGTCACACAAGGGTTGCCTTGGTCATTTCTCAGACACTGTCTAACAAATGATGCAGAACTCTTCCAACAGCTGACCTCTTCTTTCTGCTAATCCCAGGCTCCATTTCCTCTGCCAATCACTGCAGCCATAATGACTACGTGTATACGTCACTCTGAAACCACCTTCCTTTTCCAAATTTAAAAAGGTGAGAATTAACATGAATCCCCTTCTTGTAGATGATCAGTTATTCCTAACCCTGTTGCCAGGGGCACTTAGTTCAATTACATAAAAAAAACCCACAGTGGAATTATATTATATGTGAGACGCACATGTGCTGTGCCAAGGAGAAAAGAAAGACCTTTTTTTTGTTTTAATATATAACTTTAGTAAAGACTACACTCTCTGTCTGACATAACTGAAATGTCAGGGTAGAGGATGCTAACCTGTGTGCGGCAATATCGATATTGAAAGAGGACTATTGTTTAAACACAGAAAAAAATATGACAGGCTGACCTAAAGAGGGAGTGCTGTTAATTCAACAAGCACTTAACCGTTAATAAATAATTAACAGGAATCATATCAATAGTAATACACATCTATAAATTCAGCCAGCTTTGTAAGATCAGCATTTACAACCAGATGAATATATGTTATTATGTTAGCTAGCTAGTAGGGTTTCAAACTAGACAAGATATTCATACCGTATATAGGTTATGATAGCAACCATTAAATCCAAATTTGTTGCAAATGAATTCTTACATTTTTAAACCAGGCTCCTTAATTTAGTTTTAATCTATTTGGTGACATAATATTTTTTCTTCTCAGTGTGCACTGTTTTTAGCCCATCATTTCCTGGCTCTCAAACACCACAGACAGAGGCTAGTTTATGAAGCTAACAATGAGTAAGGCAGAAGGCAACAGGAAGTATGGGGTTAATGTGGATGAGTCATCGATGTAAACATGACTAAGAACAGAAACATTCCTAATCACCTGATCATCCTCATCTTTTCTCTGATTGTGTTCTATATGGTGGTTGTTTAGCCTGGATACATTCTTTAGATAACAAAATAACAAAATATTTTATATCAATATATTCATATTATATAAGGTCTAGTTACCAGCGTGACACTAAAACAGGTAGTGCTAAGAGCCCAAACTTCAGCTTGAGTGGAAAAATTTAGTCAGTTTTTTAACTTTTACCAGTGTCTTTTAAAAACATAAGTATATTTTCTTTACAATGGGTATAATTAAGACAAAAATAATTATGATCACAGTTACAACAACAAGGAAAACATTGGCTGATCATAAAATACACCTGTATATGGAGAGCACAGACCCACTGCTTTTCAATTTTATAATTATATAAGTAATTCCTTTAAAATATTTGTATCTTATTTATATGTTCTCGTATTTGTTGGTTGGTCCATTTTCTCGTGGTGTTTGTTGTCTACATTACACATCAATCTTGTAGCACTACAGATCAGTGCTGTGGATCCAGTTTGTGGCCCAAGAGTCACTTTTGCAGCTTCTATCTACAAAAACAATTGCTGCTCACATCCCGAGATACATGGCATGTTTGGTTCACTTCCTACAGCTGAGTTGATTCAGGGTCAAATCACTTTCTCACTGCAATCAGAATGTGCTAGAGCTCACTTGGAACCAGACAGAGACCATCTCACCCAGCAGTTGTTTTTGTACTGCACTTGAATGTGATTGCTGTGTTCATACCTGCTTTATCAAACTGCACCAAGGGGAAGAACTCAAAAGTATCTGAACGAAACAGCCTAAACGATAGATACATGAAAGCAGGCTTGTAAAAGTGTGTTTTAACATGAGATCAGAGTGAAATTCACTCAAACAGGTCAAAAAAAGGTGTGGCTAATTAAAGAATGTGGTGCTCTTTGCAGTCACACTGTCCAAAACCTTGAAAGCACGCTTGTCTTAGTACTGTACCCACTCACCCTCTTTAGGACCGAAACCAATAACAATTACAAGGAGAGCCACTGTAACCTCCTCTAACCATATTACTCCTCACAATGCTGCTCCACAACTTGATTTTAACCTTCCTTAGTTCTTTTACACCACACCATTGCTACACTCCTTCTACTGTAGCAACCTGCATCAGAATTAAAGCACAGATGCTCACCTACATAACTAAAAATAAATCAGCATGTCTTTACCTCATGGCAGTTATCTCACTCCACACTGCCCCACGGTTTACATGATTGTCTACCACTGCTTGACTGGTCCCACCATGTCTCAGGGTACAAGAAAGGCAGACTTAATTCTCTGGTCCAAGTCACTAGCAATGTTTAAATTATGTCTTAAGACCTACCTCTATTTAAAAAATAAGCTTTTCTAGCTATATTCCCTTAGTGTGTGTAACCCAGCCATTAGGGGGGCACAAGCCAGTGTACTCTTAGTGCCGGTCCCAAGCCCGGGTAAATGGGGAGGGTTGCGTTAGGAAGGGCATCCAGCGTAAAACATGTGCCAAATCAAATATGCGGATCACAAATGAGAATTTCATACCGGATCGGTCGAGGCCCGGGTTAACAACGACCGCCACAGGTATCGTTAGCCGACAGGGTACCGGTGGAAATTGGGCTACTGTTGGCCGAAGGAGGAGAAGGAGAGGAGGAAGGCGTCTACAGAGACGGCAGGAAAAGGAGCAGTGTAGGAGAGTAGAGGTTCGGGTTGGTACTTTAAATGTTGGTACTATGACGGATAAAGGGAGAGAGATAGCTGATATGATGGAGAGGAGAAAGGTAGATGTGTTGTGTGTTCAGGAGACCAAGTGGAAAGGGAGTAAGGCCAGGAACATTGGAGGTGGGTTTAAACTGTTTTATCATGGTGTGGATGGGAAGAGAAATGGTGTAGGGGTGATTCTGAAGGAAGCGTACAGTAAGAGTGTAGTGGAGGTGAAGAGAGTTTCTGATAGGGTGATGATCATGAAGGTGGAAGTTGAAGGGATGATGATAAATGTCATCAGTACCTATGCTCCACAAGTTGGCTGTGAGATGGAGGAGAAAGAAAGATTCTGGAGTGAATTAGATAAAGTGGTAGATGGTGTACCTAGGAAAGAACGATTGGTGATTGGGGCAGACTTTAATGGGCATGTAGGTGAAGGGAACAGAGGTGATGAGGAGGTGATGGGTAGGTATGGTTTTAAGGAGAGGAATGTGGAAGGGCAGATGGTGGTAGATTTTGCTAAAAGGATGGAAATGGCAGTGGTGAACACGTATTTTAAGAAGAAGGAGGATCATAGGGTGACGTATAAGAGTGGAGGAAGGTGCACACAGGTGGATTATGTTCTGTGTAGGAGATGCAACCTGAAAGAGATTGGAGACTGTAAGGTGTTGGCGGGGGACAGTGTAGCTAGACAGCATCAGATGGTGGTCTGTAGGATGGTTTTGGAGGCGAAGAAGAAGAGGAGGAAAGTAAGGTTTGAAAGAAGAATAAGATGGTGGAAACTGAAGGAGGAAGAGTGTAGTGTGAGGTTCAGGGAAGAGGTCAGACAGGGGCTTGGTGGTGGTGAAGAGGTGCCGGATGATTGGGCAACTACTGCAGGAGTGATGAGGGAGGCAGCTAGAAAAGTACTTGGTGTGACATCTGGAAATAGAAAGCAAGACAAGGAGACGTGGTGGTGGAATGAGGAAGTGCAGGAGAGCATTAGGGGAAAGAGATTGGCAAAACAGAAGTGGGATCGACAGAGTGATGAGAAAAGTAGGCAGGAGTACAAGGAGATGCGGCAGCAGGTTAAAAGGGATGTGGCGAAAGCCAAGGAAAAGGCATATGAGGAACTGTATAAGAGGTTGGACACTAAGGAAGGAGAAAAGGATTTATACCAATTGGCCAAGCAGAGGGACCGAGCTGGGAAGGATGTACTGCAAGTTAGAGCAATAAAGGATGGAGAGGGAAATGTGTTGACTAGTGAGGAGAGTGTGTTGAGAAGATGGAGGGAGTATTTTGAGCAGCTGATGAATGAGGAAAATCAGAGAGAGAGAAGGTTGGAGGATGTGGAGTTGGTGAAGCAGGATGTAGATAGGATTAGTAAGGAGGAAGTGAGAGCAGCGATTAAGAGGATGAAGAATGGAAAGTCGGTTGGACCAGATGACATACCGGTAGAAGCGTGGAGATGTTTAGGAGAGATGGCAGTGGAGTTTTTAACCAGATTGTTTAACAGGATTCTGGAAGGGGAGAGGATGCCTGAGGAATGGAGAAGGAGTGTGCTGGTACCGATCTTTAAGCATAAGGGAGATGTGCAGACCTGCAGTAACTACAGGGGAATTAAGTTGATCAGTCACACCATGAAGTTATGGGAAAGAGTAGTGGAAGCCAGGCTGAGAGAAGAGGTGACCATCTGTGAGCAACAGTATGGTTTCATGCCGAGGAAGAGCACCACAGATGCCTTATTTGCTTTGAGGATGTTGATGGAGAAGTATAGAGAAGGACAGAAGGAGCTGCATTGTGTATTTGTGGATTTAGAGAAAGCGTACGACAGGGTGCCGAGAGAGGAGTTGTGGTATTGTATGAGGAAGTCAGGTGTGTCAGAGAAGTATGTGAGGGTGGTGCAGGACATGTATGAGGACAGTGTGACGGCAGTAAAGTGTGCAGTAGGTACGACAGACTGGTTCAGGGTGAAGGTTGGACTGCATCAAGGATCGGCCCTGAGCCCTTTCCTGTTTGCAGTGGTGATGGACAGGTTGACGGACGAGGTCAGACAGGAGTCTCCCTGGACTATGATGTTTGCAGATGATATTGTGATTTGTGGTGAGAGTAGAGAGCAGGTTGAGAAGAGCCTGGAGAGGTGGAGATATGCGCTGGAGAGAAGGGGAATGAAAGTCAGTAGGAGTAAGACAGAGTACATGTGTGTGAATGAGAGGGAGGGCAGTGGAGTGATGCGGTTGCAGGGAGAAGAGGTGAAGAAGGTGAAGGAGTTCAGGTACCTGGGGTCAACAGTGCAAAGTAATGGAGAGTGTGTTATGGAAGTAAAGAAAAGAGTGCAGGCAGGGTGGAGTGGGTGGAGAAGAGTGACAGGAGTGATTTGTGATAGAAGAGTATCTGCAAGAATGAAAGGGAAAGTTTATAGGACTGTGGTGAGACCTGCGATGTTGTATGGATTAGAGACAGTGGCATTGAGTAAAAGACAGGAGGTGGAGCTGGAGGTAGCAGAGCTGAAGATGTTGAGGTTTTCGTTGGGAGTGACGAGGATGGACAAGATTAGAAATGAGTTTATTAGAGGGACAGCACATGTAGGATGTTTTGGTGACAAGGTGAGGGAGGCGAGATTGAGATGGTTTGGACATGTGCAGAGAAGGGACATAAATTATATTGGTAGAAAAATGCTGAAGATGGAGCCACCAGGTAGGAGGAAAAGAGGAAGGCCAAGGAGGAGGTTCATGGATGTGGTGAGGGAAGACATGCAGGTAGTTGGTGTAAAAGAGGCAGATATAGAGGACAGGGTGGTATGGAGACGGATGATCCGCTGTGGCGACCCCTAATGGGAGCAGCCGAAAGAAGAAGAAGAAGATTCCCTTAGTGTGTGACCTAATGAACCAATATCAAAATGTATTCATTGGTAGAGACTTTAGAGTTTTGTGTCACTTTAGATAAAAGCATATAACAAAATAATTCTTCTTAGCTTTAACATCATGAGCAATGTACAGCAATACCTGTATTGACAAATTACATTTACAATGCTTCAGTAAACAAAACCACAACACGGACATGAAACGATTTTTATTCCAAATATTTTAGCGAGCTATTTTTTGTATTTGTGTTTTCTAAATTCTGTTTCTGAATTCTGAAGAAATTATTTAGGCTGTGTAGTACAACTGTTGAGAATCCCCCAAAACTCTTTCAGAGGTAAAGCAGTTTGTCATGTTTAAATGAACAGCACAGTCTCATCATGGGAATCTGAAATGTGATCTGCATGATACATCAGTCTGTGTAAAAAGGACATACAGCACACCCTCCTCTTTTTATATCAGTCTTTACAGGGGTTATCTTCACTCCTATGTGTATACTTCATCCTATAAATAGACTAGTAGATGATCATAGAGGCCAGAGCATGTGTCCTCCGGGCACTGATCACGCTCTAGTGTAGAGAATAAAATGATCATTAACTTTCACCCCCTGTATATGCTTAGGATTGTGTGGCTTAATATGGCTTCTGCTTGGAAGCCAGAAAATATTGTGTTATGGATTGTATTTCAGAGGGAGTTCAAGGACCGTCCATCAACCAAAAAGTATATTATTCCAAATCTGTTATGACTTATTCCATAATTACAATAAAATAAACATCAATTTTTACACATTTGGAGGTGCACAACTGTATAGGATGTCTTTGGATATCATAGCATTCAATTTAACTTAAACTAGGAGACATGCTCCCAAACATGCTCTGGAAGATATCGGGCCGTCTATAAAGTTCTGACCCTCAACTCTATTAAACACATTTGGAATGAATTGGAACACTGATTGTGTAAGTAATTATAATATTGATAACGCAATAATACAACTCTACATTATTTAAAAATGCACAATGTAAAAGTGCAAACTGCAAATATTAAATGCTAAATAAGCATGAAACTGGACCCACTTCCCAAATTCACACAAAGCACGACACAACCCCCCCATATCGCTTCTATACCGTAGACATCCCGCTGCTTCCTCAAGTTATATTTAGATGCAGTCATATATTACCTTTTATAATGTGATTTCAGGAACTAGATTGGAATTTTTCACTGTCTTTATAAAGACGGATTGTTCTGTCAATAGCCAATGGACAGCTTCCATTAGAGCACAACATTGTACACTGTGTATGACTTTCTATACCCTGAATAGAAATGCTATTTAACGCCCTTCCTAGCAAATCTCTGGTTCCTGGCTGTGACCATTAGCCTGTTAACAGCTCTAAAAGCAGGATTTATCTCTCTAAATTAGCTTGAGTATAACAGACGCGTGTACCCTGGATCATAAAATCTAAGTCAATACGAAGCAGGACAGACCACAGAAAGAGACAATCACCTGACCGTCCTTCACTTAGACACCATTTACAACATGTTCAATAATTATTTGTTTTTTTGTTTTTTTCCAGATGACATCAGCAGATACAAAAGATACAATAACTATTAAAGTACTACTGTAATGTTTCTTTTATCTCCACTGTGGAAGCAGGTAAAAGAAGATGGAGGATCGTTTGTGTAAGTAAAAATGTAGGGCTAAATTTATTTGCGGTTTAAATGTTTAAGCGTGTTTTTTGTTATTTTTTAGCACCTCACACCTTTGGTGTTGGAGTTTTGAGTCCCGCCTCTGACAATTTGCGTGTCCTTCCAGTGCATCATAAGTTTCCCCTGGTTTCTGCGGTTTCCTCCTTTAGTCCAAAGACATGCGTTGTTGGTAAACTGTCTCTAGTATAAGAATGTAAGTATGTGTGCAATAGTACCCTATAACGGGTGCCGCGTCCCCAGCCTCATGTCCCCTGGGATAGGCTGTGGAGGATAAGCCGTACAGAAAATGAATGGATAAATGATTGAGTGGAAAAGCTGTACATTCCTCCCATATGATTTACTGTATTTTTGTAACTTGCAATCTCATTTAAAACAGTGGAGTATCACACTTATTGTGTTATTTGATACGCTATGGTAACCTTTTTTTTTCCTAAAAGACTTAATTTGTCATTGATTTTGCCTACTTGAGCTATTTTGAGAAAGTACCTATCTGTATCTCAGGAGCAGCACTGTATTTATGCATCTCTTGACTATGAGGTTATTACAGGTTTTAGAGCTTGTATCTAAAACCTCTTTTTCGAATGTTTTGCGCTCACTGAAAAGTGTGTGATCTCTCTGAAGTATTTCTCAGAAATACGCACTAGATTTTAAGTTCAATTATTCAGCAGTCACTTCCCGGAGTGATATAAAGTCCTTAGGCTTTATTCATTTTTTAGCAGCTTTAGGATGACTCCAGACCACAGAGACCAGTTAAACTGTGTTTTATGCATGGTGATGCTATTAGGTGAGAAGAAGCACTCACAAAAACACCAATCAATATCCTAATATATTGTCCAGTCAACATTACTATAGGAAGATCAGATTTAAAAGGGCTAAGAAATAAAGCAGAACAACTTTATTTTACCTTTCTTCCATCTCTGAAGAAAAATAAAAACATTTACTAAAATTCAGATAACAAACCAGTCAGTCCCACAGTAGCCATTTGCTCATTGGCCTATTACTGGGGCGAGGCCTGGCAGTAATTGGCTATTTCACACATGTAAGGGTTGAAGTAGCAGGGGCGAAAGGCCATGCAACCAGTCTGTCATTGTGTAATGCTATAGTCATCCATCAATTATTATAAGGCACCACAAGACATGACTACATCTTGGAACAGGCGCTTTGTCAAGGCCTCCCATTTCAGCCAATGGTTAATCCATTACATTTGTATTGTGTGTGTGTGTGTGTGTGTGTGTGTGTGTGTGTGTGTGTGTGTGTGTGTGTGTGTGAGAGAGACTGGGGGTTGGTGATGTTTGCCAGCAACAAGACAAAGACTAGAAAAGCTTTACCCAACACCTCTGCACACACAAAAGCCTTTTTAGTAATTTATTTTGAAAAACATGCAAGGATGGATATGAACCTTCACAGCTGTTTGCTGGCCCCAAGCTTTCCTTCTTTCCATTTTCATCTTTTTCAATGAGCCATGGAGTTCTGTAACCAGTCTTTTTACTTAAGCACGGCGGAAACGGCACACATTGACTGCGCAGCTGCTGTTTTTGGCCCGCGTTCGTACAAACAATAAGGCAGTTTGGCAGGTCTCTAAAACAGACATGAACTGAGCCTTGTGTCTTGGGCACACATGAAAGATTTCATCTGTTGCGGGTTAGCTGAGTGCACGTCTACACCCATTACTGCTTTCTACTGTTTGCATACATGCTCCAGTACAGACACTATAATCAATTAGTGCATTCACTCTATGTGAATACAGTAGATCTGCTTTTTACACAAATTATCGCTAATATTACTGATGCTAACGCCAACAACTCTTTAACAATTTTTAGGCTTTCAGTATGTCCACAGAAAATGAAGGGTGAGAGAGGTGCATTAAATAATTAGAACGTATGTACAGTGTGAGTATGCGTCAAACTCTGTTTCATCATTTGGGTAATTGTGACAGATTAAATATTATGAAAGCTATTATCAGCTTAGTATACTTGTGGAAATGCACACACACACACAGACACACACACACACACACACACACACACACACACACACACACACACTCACTCACACAAATCCTACCATGTACACCATTCTCAACAGTGGCAGATGTTCAGTAACAGCTTGATGCAATGCTACTGATGCAAAGTGTACATGCTTCACACACACACACACACACACATAATGTTATTCACCCATTTTATGTGCCTGTCCACATACTGTACACACACACACACACACACACACACACACAATCTTCTTTATTTGTGTACTTAATGATTACACATCTGTCATGGCAGCATCCACACTCAGTGGTTTAAAAAATTAATTTGGTGATATACTGTAACAGCAATCATCATTACAATTCACACATAAACCAAATTTCAACCATTTTATTTGGTATGCTATGATTAAAATGTAAAGTGTTTTGCCAGTCAGCTGCTATATAAGGATGTGTCCAAATGCAAATTGGGTAATAGCACATCCTGCAGCCATGTTGGATGCTGGACACTTTACAAACAGGTGCGGAGATCTGAACAAACCATTGCATTATTAACCAGAATTTAGGGAGGACTCGTCCAAGAAAAACACAGGGGGAGCTGGAGAGTCCATCAGTTCATGCAGGAAGCCCAGCTGTGCAGCACAGAGAAAACAGAATGAATCAAATATAGATTGGGAATATAGTCTTGGGGAGATACAATACCCTCGCCGAATCATATATAGGTGAGTTATGTAGCTGTCTCCAACTGTGGTTTATTAGCGGGACCATATCAGGAAGCTATAAGTCAGAAGTAAGCAGAGAGTGAAGAATCATGCTGAGGCAGCAGACTTTTACTCCCTGTTCTCATGTGCACGTGGGATTACTCTTTAATACATTTTTTACATTGCATCTGCATGGTGTGTTGTTATTAAGTTGGACCCTAATAAAGTTTTACTCTTCATTACTGTATAATGAATACAAAGCCCAGGTTGAAAAATAAATAAATACATACATACATGCATACAGACATACATACAGTATATACATACCTAATACCATACTGCTCATACCAAGGAACAACCCTGGAAAAGTGTGTTTTTAATAGAAAGTTAATTTCATATGCTTACTTGATTGAGCACCAGAATATCACCTTATCCATTGGTTAATATCTTGCTATCCCACACACATCTGCTCACATCATACTAACCGAACACACCACACAATAGGTCCCCTTCTATGATTATGCACGCAGTTTGAGTTTGAGGTTGATCAGGGAAATTAGATTCAAATGAATCACCAGGGTACTGTGAACTCATAAGAGAGAGACACTTGATGATTAAGAGTGATTATGCAGTTCAATGGATATTGTTATTCACATGACAGAACCCGAAAACAATTGTGCACTCGCTCACACACACACACACACACACACACACACACACACACACACACACACACACACACACACACACACATATTGCACACACATACACACACTCAAACAGGCAGCTATTACAACTAAAGGCCCTTTTAGAGCTCACACAAACAATATGAGAGAAATGTCATCTACATACAAATCTTTACAATGACATGCTAGGAAGTACAGTTTGGAATCTGAATTCATACTTAAGGAGAACCTGACACTATATGTTGAGCAGATTCTTGACTGTAATTGAGGTCAAGCTATAAATATTCATCCTTAGTCTCAGTGTCTTATCTATCCTACAAAGGAAAAAAAAATAAAAGCAGCTTGTCATATTGTAAAAAACATGATGTAGTCCAGATACATATATATCTATTGATATAAACAACCCTCTTACCTAACAATCCTTATCACACCTCACATTGTACCACACTGCCTGAGATCCTCCAACACTGCTCAACTGGTACCACCTTCCATCAGAGTAAGAGGTAAGTACACTTTAAGGCTTTTTTCTGTTCTGGCAATAAGTTGGTGGAATTAACTTCCCCTAGATGCCTTAACAGCAGAGTCCCTGGCTATCTTCAAGCGACGGGTAAAGATCTTCCTCTTCCTGAAACACTTTAGCTAACACTTCCCTGGTTTGCTTCTTATAAAACAAAAAACTATAGGCTATTTATCTTAAGTTCTAGTTTATCTAGTGTACCAGTGTAGATTAATTTATTGCAAGAAACTCGAAGCACTTTTGTACATTGCTCTGGACAAGGGTGTCTGCTAAATGCCACAAATGTATATGTAAAATAAAAATTTAATAACAGAAAATGTCATTGTGGCAACAAATGCATATGTAGATCACTTGGAAGACAAGTCCTTATGAGTTACATAATAAAGTATGACTTTTACACCCAAATTTGCTGTAAAAGTAGCTATTGACTATGATACTAACCAAACAGAATCAAATTAAATGATGTTTAATTTTGAATGATTCGGTTGATGCCAATGACAATTTTATTTATAGTAACTTTAATAAGCAATTGCACCATAAGTTTTAACGTAAAAACTTTTGGAGCAGCTAAAATATATTTACTGAATTGCATTGTATTGTTATTGAATGTTCTATCCAATAACACATACATCAATCAGGTATAAATTTGAATGTTACTGAATGTTTCCCATATAGTCATCTCTTCTAGAAATTGCAATTTCTGTCATGTGCAAAGTGGTGTCAGTCAAGACAATGAACATGAACTTGATATGAAACATGTCAGCGGATTTGATTTATTGTCCAATAGCAAGCCAGTGTTTCAAGCCAACATCAGACCTGTTACTGATACTCAGAATCAAATTGGTGTATCTTGGATCGTAATGTTTGTTTCTGCTGGATGCTTTCCTTAATTGCTTAATCTTAATCTTAATGAAAAGTGTAGCGCTGTGTGTCAAGAGCTTTCACCGTGAGTGTCGTACATTTCTGTGAATTTCTGTGTGTCAGTCTGCAGTGTGGTACAGTGTGCAAGGTAATGAAGCAGTCTGCACAATGTGTTAACAGAACTGCTCAGAGGCATGAAGGACAACACTAATGCTTGGTGGACCAGAGTGTTTCACTTCACTAGCTTCAGAAATCCCTACTTTCTTTTCTCTCTGTTTTATCGAATGCTGCTAAAAGTAGAATGTAATTATATGCAAGCCTTATATTTTCTTTAAAAAAAAATGGTTAGCCAGGTAAAAAGCACTTTTTTTTTACTTTGGACTTTGGAATAAAAGACGGCTAAAGTAAACTACAAACTTCTATTTAAAGAAATTATGCTTGTCTTAAACACAACATTCAGTGCTGACCACATGAAATGGCAATATTTCTATGAAGACTACGGTCCTTTTTTTTAAAACCTCGTTTCCTCACATGCCCTGACCACACTTTGATCTCAGACTGACCACAATTATGACCACTGCATCGTTAGTTCAATTATTCAGCGGTCATTTCCCGGATTGAATTAAAATCCTTAGGCTTTATTCATTTATTAGCACATTGAGGATCAGTACACACTATCAAGAGCCTAGGACATATCCTGAAGCACCACTGGGTTCAATAAGCGAATCTGACATGCCATTGTGGTGACAAAATAAATTTCAATTACAGCTGTGCGGAATTGGATTTTCCTGTCGCATTAGGAGCTAGAGAAGTGCTGAAAGCCCTTAGCCATCGCTCTTGATGTGAGGTCTGGTCACGAGGTTGCCTTGTTACACCACAGTCCTGCACTAATGGTCTTATGAAATCAATAACTCACCCCTGACAGACATGCTCTCTCAGTGCACCGCTATGGGAGGATGAGATTAATACAGATGATTGTAGGCTTTAGATATTTTGGGGCAATTTTCTCCCACCTGGTGAGCCTGATGTTGATTGGGTCCTGAGTGACCATAAGAGAAACCTGGCTTGTATCTTTGATCAATAAACCAGAAGGCAGTCAGTGGATACTAAAAATATTTTACTTGATTCTGTTCTCTGGCACACAACCATTTTTACTTCATAACAAATCATGTTCCCATGAGAGGAGATAACATAATACTCCTCTGTTTTGAAAGAATAATAAGGTATTTAAAATAGTAATCTATACAACCAAACAATTTTACAAGCAATGTCTTCTGAGTAATGCATTTTAACAGCAGTGTTGGTGCTGTGCAGTTCTAGGATCTTGGGTTCAGTATGTATTCATTTTCTCAAGTGCACATGTAGGATTTCTTTAAAAAAAAAATGCTGCCAAGTGGACTGGCTTCAATAACTGCCAGTAGGTATGAATGATTGCGTGTGTGTGTGTGTGTGTGTGTGAAATAAAGAGATCTCCTACATTGGTTTATTACTGCCTGCCTTGATCCCGACATTCCTGTCATAAGCTCTGGATCTATCACATTGCTTACCATTAATGTTACTCAGGATGAACTATGCAGTGATTGAATGTAATACTTCAAAAATAAATTCAGTATCCTAAAGACAAGCTTTCACACCCATACTATTAGTCTTCCATTCGTAATTGTCCAGCAAAAAAGTACAATTAACAACCTAAAAAAATGGACCAACAAGCACATGGCCTGATGATTTATTAATGCTCATTGTAACAAACTCAATGACCCTGTAATGGAAGAAAGACAGACAGGCAATAGTTCACCAAGCAGAGACATTTTTATTCACTTTCGTTTTCACCCTGGCGCTTTCCCTTCCAGTATTCACGCCAGGGCTCACCCACACACTCGCGGCTCGGGACGCCCATCCTTCCCGACGCTCGCCGGCAGTCTCTTCCGGATCGGCACGCGCTTCCTTCGGCGTTCGCCCGTCTCACTCGCGGATCGGCCGCTTTCTCTCTTAGCGCCGCCCGAGTTTCCTCACGGGCCGGCACGCCTTTCCACCGGCACCCGCTCGCGCTTAGTCCCTGTTTGGTGACCCTTCCTCTCGTCTCTCTGCTTGGTGACACTCTCGTTCGAGGTTGGCATCTCTCTTCTCTTTATTGGTGTTGCCGGACTGAAACGGAGCGCACTGATTACTCTCATCAGCTGCAGGTGTTTCTTACCGCTCGTTCCGTCCGGCTCCGCCCTCCACTCGCGCCCCGCTGCCACACTTATACTGGTAATAAAATGGGAACTGCAACAAGTACTAATAGAGTTTGGGCAGGACTCAAGCTGCCCCATGCTTGCTCTGTGAACATTTATAGTCAAGATAGAGCAACAGACAGGAATAAAAAGGATGGCTAGTTAAAAAAGGATCAGCTGGGGAATAATATGATTAAATCTGATTATTTTCACACACAAAACAAACGTGTTTATGTAAGATGTATAGTGTCTAATATGTACAGAGCAATATTCCATACAATACAGATGATGGTAAAGTACAGTAAACTGCATATAAGTCAAAGGGAACATAGAATAGTTAAGGTCCATAAACCAAAAATGCTTGTGCACCATGGTGACATTATTTAACTCCAAAATTGTTAGGGGGGGAATATTGTCCTCCTTAAATTCCTGAAAAAAATAAATTAATTTATTAGGTAGCTCTGGTCTTATTACTGTCCATTAATAGAGGTACTGTAGGCTTTTGAAACCTGTTAACTCTGGATAATGAAATCAACTGTACTGAACACAGTTAAATTGTATGCTCCATGAATGTTACTTGTCAATTCTGAACTGTCTATTATATGTTTACTTATTACAATTTTCACTAACATGTAACCTACAGCATAAGCACAAATGAGCCAATTGACTCAATGTTATTGAAGCTATATTGATATTAAACTCTCATTGCCCTGCCCTTCAGTTGATTCTGAAACTACAGCGCTTCCTAATCCTGCTGTACTATGCCCATAAACCAATTCATGAGCTGGTTGCCAAGACATGAGCTGGTTGATGGATTAAGTTTTATTAGGTGGATTAATAAGAATAAGAATAATTAACAGACCTTTTCTGGTTCAGAAACACGTACGAATGTGGATCCACTGATGAAACAGAGGAAAATATATATTATAATTCTTATCTTAAATAGTACACATCCATTTCATGGTTAAACATATCTAGAAGATGCTAGCCAGACTCAAATATATATTTTGGATGGAATGTGAAAACAAAACACAATAGCTTATAGCTGAACTTCTTTCCTTTTTAGAAACTTGAATTGGATAAGGAATATTTCAGTTATTGCATGTAAGTAGCAATCAAACTCACCATATACCTAGTGACATAGGACTGGGCATATGTTTACTTATCATGTGATACCACTTTCATTAAACATTTACATTCTGAAATGTTCTGCATGCTATCTTCAAGTCATATTTGATCCTGAAGCTAAGAATATTAAGATTACATTCCAATGTAAAAAATCATGAAACAATAATGAAATGAAAGAAAAAAATATATTTTCTTGATACAGTAACACATTCTCGTTAGTCATCTCCCGGGAACACACACACCTTCATACAGTCCCTCTTCATGAAACCACATACTTAGAAACCTAGCACAAATCACTCTCGCACATCCTCTTACTATGTATCTCTGTATTTAATTGCCCTTTTGAATTGCTTTCACTATTTACAAAATTAGCGTGCAGGAAGTCACACTGAAAAGTAATATATCACTATTGGATCGGCATCAATCTTCTTTTACAGGCTAGAGCAGGTTTATTGCACATCAATGGATTGTTTTGGGGGTCAGCTAACCCCAGTGATACAGTAAACAATAGAGGATACTCATTATATGTCAGCCTGGTAAAGCTGCAAATGTCTTTTCCAAAGATGACCTATGAGAGTAATGACTAAAGGATAAAGCTGAAACAGCCAATTTGGAGTTGGTGTATTGATCAGGTTATAGGAGTATGGTGTTACAAAAGCATGACATTGTAAACCAAACATACTGCAGTAAAGATATATATATATATCTTCTTCTTTTGCCTGCTCCTGTTAGGGGTCACCACAGCAGATCATCAGTCTCCATACTACTCTGTCCTCTACATATGCCTCTTTGGAAACCTGCATGTCTTCCTCTTACCACATTCATAAACCTCCTCATTGGCCTTCCTCTTTTTCTTCTTCCTGGTGGCACCAACCTCAGCAATCTTCTACCGATATACCTCATGTCCCTTTTCTCAATTGTGCTTCTCTTACTTTGTCTCCAAAACATCCTACATGCACGGTCCCTCTAATCAATAATTTTTTTTAATCATGTCCATCCATGTCACTCCCGTTGAAAATCTAATCTTCAGCTCTGCCACCTCCAGCTCCGCCTCCTGTCTTTATTAAAACATAGCAGGTCTCAACACTGTCCTATAAACATTCCCTTTCACTCTTGCAGATACCCTTCTATTACAAATCACTCCTGCCACTCTTCTCCACACACTCCAGCCTGCCTGCACTCTTTCATTCACTTCTCTAACAAACTCACCATTACTTTGCACTTCTGTCCTCGATCGTCAACCAGTCTATCACCACTGCAAACAGGATAGGGCTCAGAGACAATCCTTGATGCAATTCCACCTCCACCTTGAACCAGTCTGTCATTTCTACTGCACACTTCACTGCTGTCACACTGTCCTCATACATGTCCTGCACCACCCTCACATACCAGACCTGAATTCCTAAAACAGTACCACAACTCCTATCTCGGCAGCCTGTCATATGCTTTCTCTAGATCCACAAACACACAATGCAACTCCTTCTGACCTCTCTATACATTTCCATCAACATTCTCATAGCAAATATTGCATCTGTAGTGCTCTTTCTCCTTCCCATAACTTCATGGTGTGACTGATCAACTTAATTCCCCTGTAGTTACTGCTTGTCTGCACATCTCCCTAATTAAAAAAAAAATGGTACCAGCACACTCCTTCTCCATTCCCCAGGCATCCTCTCACCTTCCAAAATCTTGTTAAACAATTTAGTTAAAATCTTCACTGCCATTTCTCATAAAACCTCTCCACACTTTTACTGGTATATCATCTGGGCCAACCAACTTGCAGCACATCCTTCCCATCTCCGTCCCTCTGCCTGGCCAGTCAGTACAAATCCTTTTTCCTTAGTGTCCAACTTCTAATACAGATCCTAATATGCCTTTTCATTTGCTTTAGCCACATCCCTCTTCACCTGCTGCTGCATCTCCTTGTACTCCTGCCTATTTTTCTCATCTCTCTGCCGATCCCAATTCTGTTTCGCCAACCTCTTTCTCCTAATGCATTCCTGCACTTCCTCATTCCACCACCACGTCTCATTGTCTTCCTTTTTTTTTCCAGATGTCATGCCAAGTACCTTCCTGGCTGTCTCACTTATCACTTCTGCAGTAGTTGCCCAATCATCCAAAACCGAGCCCCTGTCTGACCTTTTCACTAAATCTCACACTACAGTCTTCCTCCATCAGTTTGTCAGCTTCGTCTTATTCTTGTTTCAGTCCTCACTCTCCTCATCTTATTCTTCACCTCCAAAGCCACCGTACAGACCACCACCCGATGTTGTTTTGCTACACTATCCCCTGCAACCACCTTACACTCTCTACCACTTCATTTAACTCACTCCAGAATTCTTCCTCCTGCTCCATCTCATAACCCACTTGTGGAGCATAGGCACTGATGACATTTATCATCACTCCTTTTAACTTCCAGCTGCACGTTCATCGGAAACTCTCTTCACCTCCACTACACTCTTACTGCACTCTTCTTTCAGGAAGAGAAGAGATTTGATTTTGCACGTTTTACGCTGGATGCCCTTTCTAACGCAACCCTCCCCATTTATGTGGGCTTGGGACCAGCATGGGACCCTAATGGCTGGTGGATGGATGGATGGATGGATGGATGGATGGATGGATGGATGGATGGATGGATGGATGGATGGATGGATGGATGGATGGATGGATGGATGGATGGATAGATAGATAGATAGATAGATAGATAGATAGATAGATAGATAGATAGATAGATAGATAGATAGATAGATAGATAGATAGATAGATAGATAGATAGATAGATAGATAGATAGATCCTTGTCATGATAATTTTCTTGTAATGAAGGCTCTCCCATTGTAAAAATCCTGTGATTTCCTGTGGAGGTTGAACTAATATTAAAACTGCTGTTAGAGAAAATAAATCAACTTCAGACCAATCAGAACAATCAGAATCAATATTTGTATTTTAGTAATAATAATCTCATATAGTGCCAGCCAGTTCTACACATTCGAAATCTTGAAACACAGAGAACATTTAAATGCTATAATAAAACAAATTGTTCCATTCGAAAAAGAAGCTACTAAAATGTAGAAATGCACACATACACAACAAACATAAAACTTTATAGATTTGTAAACAGGCATCTTCAATGCACTACACTCCTCTCAAAAAGCTACATGACTAATACAGATTTGGCTTAAAGGCCACCACACGCCATTTAAATCATGCTCAGTGCTCCACACTTCAACGGAATAATTGAATGTTTTTGATATTTCTATTATCTAATGACTTTTCATTGCCAGTATTTAAAAAATTGCTGATGCCAAACACTCTGAATAATGTTAAACATGTAACAAATTCATAAGGACAGCAGAGTTCAAGAGCTCTCAGTTAAAGTACTTCAACAGAACAGAAAGGGAAATATATAAATTTAAAAGAGCCTGATTTCCAAATAAGCCTTTTAATAAAAAAAAACAGCTTGAGTATTTGTATTATACCGAAATGCAATGGTGGACAAAGTACAATCACATGTACTTCATAGTTGAGTAAAGTAGAGATACACTCTGTAAGATATTGCTTCAGTAAATTAAAAGTGCTCCCTCTAAACTTTCATTTAAGTAAAAGTACAAAAGTATTTTCCTTCAAATGTACTTAAAGGAAATGTATGTAACCCTGGGGATCAAGATGCTGCGTCAACAACTCTTCAGGAATCCTTCAGCATTTCCACGCTCTAAATCACGTGTCTGTGATCTGTCTAATGAAAAGACGCAACGTCACTGGTGGGGTGACGTCACAACCAGGAAGTGTTGAAGTGAAGATAGCGTTAGCTTCAAAATTGAAGTAATACGTAACCTTAAAATGTTCCCTTTCACCAAAGGACAAAGGGGCCAGGGGTGGCACTAAGATCAAGGTTGTAGGACCTGATGAAGGTCAGCGGGGTGGACCAGCCTGCAGCATTGCAAATGTCTGGGAGAGATACCCCAGAGGACAAGGCCTTAGAGGCTGCCACACTGCAGGTGAAGTGAGCAATCCACCTACTGTGGAAAACCCTTTTACATTAACTTTAGCAGACAAATAGCATGTCCGACTTCTCCACACGCCAGTTCTGCAGACGTATGTGTCCAGTGCTCACACCGGGTACACCTGGTCAAGCTTCTCCTGGTCAGGGGCTTGAAAAGAAGTAGGATAGAATGCCTGTAGCACAACAGGTCTTGTAGAGAGACCCGCTGCTAAGAACATTGCCCCCTCAGAGGAAACAGCCACAGCCTCCATAACTCCTGCTTGGTAGAGAAGATCCTTCCTGGGAGGAATTTCCCAAAGAGTTTCCTCAAGGAGGGCCACAAGGTCCATGGTATGCCCGGCTGCAGAGGGGCCATCAGGAGGATACAGACTCCATCCCGGCGAATTCTTTAATCTTGATGTCAGGGTCTTTGCAAGTCCCCCAGCTCCTTAGGTTTGGTCTTAAAGCATAGCCCAGCCAGAGTCCGATTGGGGACGCTCTGTTTTTGGGCGTCGCAGAGCCCATTAACACCGAGCTGGGGCTAGCTTCCTGGCTCCCGGCGCAATATGCGCAGAATGTGCACAGCATGTGGCCGGCTCCCTCAGGAACCAAACAAACTTACTTCGCTCCCAAGCAAGCAACACATGGGCTGTCTTGGGCCGGATTACACGCGTAACCTCAATGGACTGTATAAGACTGTAGAAAGGACATTGCTTACAATCCTACATTCCATTGCTCATGTTATTTCTCACTGTCTGATGTTTTGTATTGTTTTATAAGATTAATAATCATACTCTTGATACCACCCAAATAAGGATGGGTTCCCCTTTTGAGTCTGGTTCCTCTCAAGGTTTCTTCATCATAACATCTAAGGGAGTTTTTCCTTGCAGCAGTCACCCATGCTTGCTCATTAGGGATAAATATACATTATTCACCTTAAATCTTAAATTCTGTAAAACTACTTTGAGACAATGTCTATTGGGAAAAGCGCTATAGAAATAAACTTGACTTGACTTGACCTGTTAAGGTGTACAATTTGATATGTATTTAAGAAAGCAAAACATCACAAATCAGCTGTTCAGGGCTTTTCACTAACATGTGTTGAGGACTAGTGCAGCTTTGACCCTACTTTCGATATGAGTCGAATACTCAAATACTGTTTAAATCAGATACTCTAATAAGACTTTTACTCAAGTCCTATAGGAATTGTTGACATTTGAATGGCAATGGAGTAAGTTTTGCAGTAAGGTACCTATACTTTTACTCAAGTATGATTTTTAGCTACTCTTTAGACCTCTGGCTGTGGTGAAGTTGGCTCCAATGAGCCACAGTCCAGCCAGAATTACGTGGTGTTGAAGCATGGAACACTAGCCATGTTGGTTCCTATCACCAAGAAGTCTCCAAAATCACCTACTGAAAAATAACTCCAAACGTTAACTGTCCACCTCTATGTTTGGTGCGAGGAACTTACTAACATGACCTCTAACATGACCTCTCATTTTCTCTGTCTTGCAAAAAGCTCTTTTGGTTTTATATAGATTATTGCTAATAGACAAAAATGAAGACACGTGTCTCAAAAACGCTAAAAGACGCTAAATGTTTCTAGATCTTTTACAGGCACTGTATAATTACATTTCTATTATGCACACTTAACATTCTAGTATGATTACTTTAAATTATTTAAAATTGTAGTATGCAAAAATGAAATTTGCAGCATGCATACTTAAATTTGTAGTATGCATACTAGAAATGTAAATATGCATAACATTTTTTTTTTATAATTATTATATAACTTGATAGCCAGGCACTCCCTTTCGATGGTGCTGTACCGGCTTTCCCGCACTGACAGCTTACGGCTGATGAACAGCACCGGCCGCTCCCCTTCCACCACCTGGGACAACACGGCCCCCAACCCTCTGTCTGACGCATCAGTCTGTAAAACAAAAGGGAGAGAGAAGTCAGGAGCATGTAAAAGCAGACCACTGCAGAGTGCGGCTTTGACACGCGTAAAAGCCTGCTGGCACGGCCCCGACCACTGGACCGGATCTGGCGCTCCCTTATTAGTGAGATCGGTGACGTCCGAAAACATAGGGATGAGCCTCCTATAATAGCCAGCTAGCCCCAGGAACCGTCTCACCACAGGCCGCAATCGCTGCCATCTTATCGATTTGGGGACGCACCTGCCCGTGACCCAAGTGGAAACCCAGATACCGTACTTCCAACCGCACACTTCTTCGGGTTTGCAGTGAGCCCTGCTCACCCTGAGATTGTGTAGATGGCGTTATGAGGACGGAGAATCTGATCCATTAGACGTTGAAACGTCGCTGGGGCTCCGAACAAACCCGAACGGAAGTGTGACGAATTGGTGTAAATCAAACGGAGTGGAAAAAGCCGTTTTTTCCAGGACATTGGCGTCAAGGGGATCTGCCAATATCCCTTGGTTAAGTCCAGTGTGGATTAAAAGCGAGCCGCGCCTAACCGATCAAGCAGCTCGTCGATGCGAGGCATTGGATATGCGTCAAATTTAGACACCGCGTTGACCTTTCGGTAATCCACACAGAACCGGACCGACCAGCAAATTCTCCAGTGTTAGCTGTCCCAGTGTGTGGAGTTTTGCTCTCAGATCCAGAACATACTGAATTTCGTTTTTTGAGCTTGAAGGTCCCTCCTCCCAATTTTCCCGGAGAACATCCAGCACTCCGCGCGGCTTATGGCCGTACAATAATTCAAATGGGGAGAACCCCGTGGAGGCTTGCGGGACCTCTCGTACTGCGAATAACAAGGGCTTGAGCCATTTATCCCAATTCCGTGTGTCCCCGTGTACGAACTTCCGAATCATGTTTTTCAGGGTTCGATTGAAACGCTCCACCAGGCCGTTGGTTTGCGGATGATAGACACTGGTGCGAATCAATTTAATCCCCAACAGTTCGCGAAGTGTTTGTGACATAAAGGCCGTGCCCTGATCAGTCAGGATCTCTTTCGGGATCCCAACTCGAGAGATAATGCGGATTATGATGAGCCGCATGGAATAGAAGCTCCCTGCGGCTCTTCGGGACCAACAACTGGGTTGTTTCCTCTCCGGTTCGAGTGTCCTGCGTCACTCGGTATAATTTATCTTTAATCACGATGAAGTAGGGATGGGAAAGCGCGCTATCCGGCTGGATTCACTGACCATCGATTGCTCTCATCTGGTCGAAGGTGTGTTGGAGCGTTTCGTCAACAGACAACATAGCACAGCCACCCCCCACCCCCACCCCCCGCTTCACCTTACCGCAGGACCCATCCACACACATTTTCCTAAGTAAGCGAGGAAAAGCGGGCCAATTCGTACCCAAGATTAGCGGATGGGTGAGGCGGGGACTAACCACCGCCACCACGCTATGATTTTTTCCCTTGAATCGGACAGAAATGGCCACCAGTGGATATTCGTGAACGTCCCCATGCACACATTTCACCTTCACCCGGCATGCAGTATTCAAAACCTTGCATCGCACCAGGCTTTGATGGATGGCTGTCTGCTCGCAGCCCGAATCCACCAACGCCTGGTGTGTACCCCCTTGGATACTCACCGGTATACAGTACGTTCCTGCTTGATCGGGGGCAGCCTGTGGCGCCTCGGGAATCCGGACCATCACCCCCAACTCCACAACGGGACACTGATCCAGGAAATGCCCCGGCTCCCCGCAGCGCCAACAGACCGGCCCAGGTTTCCGCTCCCGACTGTCTTACCCACCTGTGGAGTCAGAGGCAAAGATCTATGAGTGAGAGCAGAAGGAGAGGAAGCAGAAAAGGAAGAGGGAGGAGCTCACGGCTGAGCCACAGGGGGGGGGTTCCCCGGAGCCTCCTTTGAGTTTAGAGCGCTCCGGAATGCCGCCCGGTCCTCCGCCTTTGCTCGGATTACTTTCCTCAAACCGCTGTTCCTGCTCGGCACGCACCTGAAGGAGGGCCTGGTGCTGGGTCAGCTTGAGCTCGGCGATCGCCTTTACGAGCTCCGCCAACGGTGAAGGTTCCATCGTTTCCTGACCTGCGTCCCTTTTTTTCCAATTCAGGGTTTCGGCACCACTGTGGGAGAGCGAATGAATGCGAGAAGAAGGAACGCCACAACAGGTCAGGTGTAAAGGCTTCACAGCCACTTTTATTTAGGTTCTCGTGTCTGTCTGTTCAGTGCCTCTTCTGGCACACGTGCCCACACACCCCCACACACACACACACTCTCCTCCTTAAATGCACCCTCTGATCACTGAAAAGAGAGAACAATCATTAGGTCACATTAACTTCAGGTGAGGCAATCCCCTGCCTATCTGCTCCCGGCCCCGCCCTCCATTCACAGACCGACGCTCGGCCACGCCCACGCTGCCACAATATGCATATTTAAATTTGTAGTATGCATTCTTAAAATTCTAGTATGCATATACTTATGCTAACAATTATGCTAACAATTTTAAGTATGCATACTACAAATTTAAGTATGCAAGTATGCATACTAGAATTTTAAGTATGCATACTTGCATACTTAAATTTGTAGTATGCATACTTAAAATTGTAGTATGCATACTTACATTTCTAGTATAGTTAAATTTCAAGTAAGCATACTTACATTTCTTTACACTAGCAATAGTGGACAAAGTACTCCAACCACGTGCTTTAGTTAAAATAGAAATACACTCGGTAAATTATTATTTCAGTAAACAACAAGTCTACTATGGTTTTTCAGAGACACATTCATGTTCCTTATGTTAAAATGCAACAGACTCTGTAATTTAACATTATGCAGATTTACTTTGAGCAAACAAAAATAAATGTACCGATGTTAAATTTCATTTTCATTTTGAAAAATCCTCACTTAATTTGAATAAGTTAGCTTTACAGACTCATGGCATGTGGACAGTTCTTTTCTCCAAAAATTCAGCTGAAAGACTTTGACATGCATCTTGTAAAACTTGCCAGAGGTGTTTTTTACTGGTTGGATAATCCTTTCTGATCTTGGGATCCGGTTCATCCCAGAGCAGTTCAATAGGATTTAGGTGCAGTGACTGGGCAGACCATTCCATAATAGATAACACTCCAGCTGACTGTTTGCTCTCTAAATAACGCTTACAGAGTTTGGAATTATGCTTCAGATCATTGTCTAGTTGTGGTCAGGGGTGTAAAGTATTTAAGGAAATATACTTTGTTACTGTATGTAAATAATTTTGTGGCCTGAGTATCACAGATATAGCAACTATTACTCTCTAATCAACTACATTTATGATTCAAATTTATAAATTTTTTACTCCATTATATTTTAATTGACAATGAGAGTTACCAAGAACATTTTGTACCTGTGTTGATGTCATTAAGGCTTCACACTCCCCTAAACACATCTGCTTCCTGAGTGACTTTTTTAGCACCGTTGGCCTCATTTTCAGTTAAAAAAAAGTTTAAATAATTTCCAAAAACTTTGGCAACCAGCTTTTGTTGAAGTTAAAGAGAAATATTGCCCCTCTCTGAGACTGAGAGCTGCATCAAATCACAGTCAGCTCTGAATTTTTGGTTTTCACTTTATCTAAAATATTTTCTTTACATTTTTTGTCCATTTAATACTAATGGTTTTACTTTGTGATATAATGCTGTAATTGTATTTGTTAAATGAAGATCACTTTTTGAAATTTTGCTTTATTACGTTGTCTTCATTTGAACGACTTGTTTGAACTTTGTTTTACTCTGGCATGTTGAAGAGGATGTTGTGTTGATGGTAATGCAGTGTTAAGGTGTACAATTTGATTTGTATTTACAAAACCTCACAAATCAATTGTTTAGGGCTTTTCACTAACATATGTCTTGGTTTTGAGGACTAGTGCATCTTTGAGCCTACTATTGATATAAGTCAAACCGTTCTAATCAGATACTCTAATAAGACATTTACTTTTGACTTTTAAGTTCTATTGGAATTGGTGACTTTTAAATTGTAATGAAGTAAGTTTTATAGTAAGGTATCTATACATTTACTCAAGTCTGATTTTTAGCTACTCTGTACACCTCTGGTTGTGGTAAAGTTGGTTCCAATGAGCCACAGTCCAGCCAGAATTACATGGTATTAAAGTATAGAACACTAGCCATGTTGGTTCATTTCACCAAAAAGTCTCCAAAATCCCCTACTGCAAAACAAGCCCAAACCGTTAAGCATCCACCTTTATGTTTGGTGCGAGAAAGTTTGTTAACATCATCTCTCATGTTCCATTTCAGGATCTCGAGCTGCGTCGAAACACTTTGGGAATGTGCCCGAGTGTTCACACTCTAAAATAATGTGTGTAATCAGTCAACAATTGGATGCTGGCCATCACCGGCAGGGTAAAGTCATGACCAGGCAGTATAAAACGCACATGAAGTGAGGCAAGCGCCAGCTTCTGTTTGTTCACGAAGCGCTGTGTGTGTATGTTTTGAATTGTCTGTCAATTGTTCCTTAAAGGAAAAACTCTAGAGTTAAGACTCTGAGTCGGTTCTAGAGCTGAGAGCTTGCGCTCCTCGCAGTTCTGCCCTGCTCTCCCTCGCAGAGGGATTCGAGAGAGGCTTGTCCCTTTCCCCAACCCCACCTGCTTGGTCCAGCACTCGCTCACAGGCTCGGAAGCACGCCTTTTGGCAGTTTCTTCGCCCTGCAACGAGAGCATTAGCTCCACCTTTCTTCCTCTAAGGAGGAGGGGGCATGCTTTGTAAGCTAGGCTCGAGGAGCTATGGAGTTGGGGGCGGAGCTAGGTCAGTTCCCGAGGAAACTGACGGCACACATTCTGCACACTTTCAAATGTGCCACGCACATTCTGCTCGCATTTCTCTGTGATCGCTCCACTCCCGGAAAGCACTCCTTGTGGTAAAAAAATGTATAAAATGTATTATCAGTAATGATAATAATAATGACAATAATAATGATAATAATAATAATAATAATAATAATAATAATAATAATAATAATAATAATAATAAGCCAGTATGCATGTTCGGGGGTTGTGACCTTTGCCGTAGCCAAGCTACATAACTTGGCCGGCTCATGAGCAGAAAGTCCCTTCATCCAGTAAGCTGGACGAGCACTCTCTGACACCGGGTTGCAACCTCCTTTAAGGGGTCTCTCATTCTTTCCAGACCTGCACACTGAGGTGTCATGGGTGAAGCCCCTTCAGCCCCTTTTAAAGCTGTATTCACCCTTCTCACTCCTTTAGGAGTAAGAAACAGGTGGCAGAGTTCCAGCAGTACCTCCCACGACTTTTTCATCGGGCTGTTTGGTGGGCGCAGCCCCAACCCCATCCCACCACCTCCCATCAGGAGGTACAGAAATGGAGCTGTCAGGGATCTGAAGACTGTTATTTTCAATAAGGCGAAAAAGTCCTGACATAGGACGTTCTGGGGATCCGTCTATGAAGGGTGCGTTGCACCGCAGTATCCTGTGCCTGCCCGGCCCCCTCAGGGACCTGGTCCCTTAACCCTGCCACTGAATGTGCTTCAGAGCACGGCCAGCTCCAGCAAGCATCCTCCTCAGTCTCCACCTGGTCTCGTAGTGGTCCAGGAGAACTTGCCACCTCCTAGTTAGCGGTTCGGCATTGAGATCTATTCTCACTCACATGAAGGTTTTGGGTTTTTGGCTGACGGCCTGGAAGAGTGTGCTTTCTCCATTACAGAAAACCACCTATTTTGCCGTCATATGGGATTCAACTACTTTGGGTGTGCAGCTTTCCCCTGCCCGCATTGTGGCCATCCTTATGGCTGTCAGGAAGGTCAGAGGAGGACAGCATCTCACTGTCAAGCAGTTCAAGAAACTGCTAGGACTCATTGCAGCTGCGCCCAGTGATATCCCACTTGGCCTTCTGTACATGAGTCCCATTCAGTGGTGGCTCAGGACCTATGGGTTCGCACTGAAGGGCAATGCCCTCCATACGATCAAGGTCACGCGGCCATGCCTACGTGCCTTAGATGTTTGGAAAAATCCCAGGTTCATGTCTCAGGGCCCCGTGTTGGGAGTTTCCGGTCATCGCGTAAAGCTAACAACGGATGTGTCCCTCACAGGGTGGGGAGCGGTCATGAGTGGTTGCTCAGCCCAAAGTCTATGGGAAGTGCCCCATCTACTTTGGCACATCAATTGCCTAGAGATGCTGGCCGTGCCTCTAGCATTGATGCATTTTCTCCCAGAACTCAAAGATCACCATGTGCTGATACATACCTCTTGTGGTGGAGCAGATTTGGGAGAGATTTAGCGAAAGCCAAGGGGTCTGTTCGCATCTCAAGAGATGACCCACTCTCCCCTCTAGTTCTCCCTTACTCCTGGGCGCCATAGCTCAGGTGTGATCTTTGTCCGGTTCTACAACCTGGACCGGAGTGCCCCTCTTGGCCCCTCTGTCTCTCTCAGGGACTGGTCAGTCTGGCATGATTGGTCTCTCGTTCCCAAAGCATTTCAACGCAGCTCGTGTTCCTGAATGGAACCGTCTCTAGGGTACCTATGTAACCCTAGTTCCCTGAGGGAACGAGATGCTGCATTGCCACACTGCCGGCGTCCCTGCAGTGCTTCCATTCTCCCTTACAGAAGCTGGGGCTCACCTCACTTCCATGTGTGTTTTATACTTTGTGGTTTTAAAAATTACATTTTTAGTATGCACACTAAACAATCTAGTGTGCTTACTTTAAATTAATTCAAATTGTAGTATGCATACTTTAATTTGTAGTATTGTACTTACATTTTAAGTATGCATAACATTTGTTATTATTATATAAATTATTAAAATCTATTAATTAAAAATTCTAGAATTTTTTGAATGCATACTTAAAATTCAAGTATGCATACTTAAGAATTTAGTGTGTATACTTAAAATTCTAGTGTGCATACTTTAATTTCTAGTATAGTTACATTTCTAGTGAGCATACTTACATTTCTTTATACTAGCAATGTTGGGCAAAGTACCCGAACCATTCAAAAAGAGCTTGAATAAATTCCAAAAACTTTGACAACCAGCTTTTATATAAGTTGAAGAATATTATTGCTCCTCTATGCTCCTCCCATGTTGGGAGTTTCTGGTCATTGCGTAAAGCTAACGATGGATGTGTCCCTCACAGGGTGGGAAGCGGTCATTAATGGTCGCTCAGCCCAAGGTCTATTGGAAGTGCCCCATCTACTTTGGCACATCAATTGCCTAAAGATGCTGGCCGTGCCTCTAGCGTTGAGGCATTTACTCCCGGAACTTAAAGATCACCATGTGCTGATATGTACGGACAGCACCTCTTGTAGTGGAGCAGATTTGGGAGAGATTCAGCGAAAGCCAAGGGGTCTGTTTGCATCTCAAGAGACGACCCACTCTCCCCTCTAGTTCTCCCTTACTCCTGGGTGCCATAGCTCAGGTGTGCTCTTCGTCCGGTTCTACAACCTGGACCGGAGTGCCACTCTTGGCCCTCTGTCCCTCTCAGGGACTGGTCAGTCTGGCATGATTGGACACTCGTTCCCAAAGCATTTCAACGCAGCTTGTGTTCCTGAACGGAACCGTCTCTAGGTTACGTATGTAACCCTAGTTCCCTGAGGGAAGAGACGCTGCATCTCTAAGCCACACTGCCGGCGTCCCTGCAGCGCTTCCTTTTCCCTTACAGAAGATGGGGCTCACCTCACTCCATGTGTGTTTTATACTTTGTAGTTTTAAAAATTACATTTTTAGTATGCACACTATACATTCTAGTGTGCTTACTTTAAATTAATTTAAGTTGTAGTATGCATACTTAAATTTGTAGTATTGTACTTAAATTTTAAGAAGGCATAAAAACTATCATTTATTATTATTATCAAAATTATTAAAAATCTAATAATTAAAAATACTAGAATTTTTTGAATGCATACTTAAAATTCTAGTATGCATAATAAAATTCTAGTATGCATACTTAAAATTCTAGTGTGCATACTTACAATTCTAGTATGCATACTTAAATTTCTAGTATAGTTACATTTCTAGTGAGCATACTTACATTTCTTTATACTAGCAATGTTGGTCGAAGTACCACAGCCATTCAATAAGAGCTTGAATAAATTCTAAAAACTTTGACCACCAGCTTTTATATAAGTTGAAGAATATTATTGCTCCTCTCCACTCCTCCAGTGTTGGGAGTTTCTGGTCATTGCGTAAAGCTAACGACGGATGTGTCCCTCACAGGGTGGGGAGCGGTCATGAGTGGTCACTCAGCCCAAGGTCTATGGGAAGTGCCCAATCTACTTTGGCACATCAATTGCCTAGAGATGCTGGCCGTGCCCTCTAGTTCTCCCTTACTCCTGGGTGCCATAGCTCAGGTGTGCTCTTCGTCCGGTTCTACAACCTGGACCGGAGTGCCCCTCTTGGCCCCTTTGTCCCTCTCAGGGACTGGTCAGTCTGGCATGATTGAACACTCGTTCCCAAAGCATTTCAACGCAGCTCGTGGTCCTGAACGGAACCGTCTCTAGGTTACGTATGTAACCCTAGTTCTCTGAGGGAAAGAGACGCTGCATTGCCACACTGCCGGCGTCCCTGCAGCGCTTCCATTCTCCCTTACAGAAGCTGGGGCTCACCTCACTTCCATGTGTGTTTTATACTTTGTGGTTTTAAAAATTACATTTTTAGTATGCACACTAAACAATCTAGTGTGCTTACTTTAAATTAATTCAAATTGTAGTATGCATACTTTAATTTGTAGTATTGTACTTACATTTTAAGTATGCATAAAATGTGTTATTATATAAATTATTAAAATCTATTAATTAAAAATTTTAGAATTTTTTTAATGCATACTTAAAATGCTAGTATGCATACTTAAAATTCTAGTATGCATACTTTAATTTCTAGTATAGTTACATTTCTAGTGAGCATACTTACATTTCTTTATACTAGCAATGTTGGGCAAAGTACCCCAACCATTCAAAAAGAGCTTGAATAAATTCCAAAAACTTTGACAACCAGCTTTTATATAAGTTGAAGAATATTATTGCTCCTCTCGGCACGCACCTGAAGGAGGGCCTGGTGCTGGGTCAGCTTGAGCTCGGCGATCGCCTTTACGAGCTCCGCCAACGGTGAAGGTTCCATCGTTTCCTGACCTGCGTCCTTTTTTTTCCAATTCAGGGTTTCGGCACCACTGTGGGAGAGCGAATGAATGCGAGAAGAAGGAACGCCACAACAGGTCAGGTGTAAAGGCTTCACAGCCACTTTTATTTAGGTTCTCGTGTCTGTCTGTTCAGTGCCTCTTCTGGCACACGTGCCCACACACCCCCACACACACACACACTCTCCTCCTTAAATGCACCCTCTGATCACTGAAAAGAGAGAACAATCATTAGGTCACATTAACTTCAGGTGAGGCAATCCCCTGCCTATCTGCTCCCGGCCCCGCCCTCCATTCACAGACCGACGCTCGGCCACGCCCACGCTGCCACAATATGCATATTTAAATTTGTAGTATGCATTCTTAAAATTCTAGTATACATATACTTATGCTAACAATTATGCTAACAATTTTAAGTATGCATACTACAAATTTAAGTATGCAAGTATGCATACTAGAATTTTAAGTATGCATACTTGCATACTTAAATTTGTAGTATGCATACTTAAAATTGTAGTATGCATACTTACATTTCTAGTATAGTTAAATTTCAAGTAAGCATACTTACATTTCTTTACACTAGCAATAGTGGACAAAGTACTCCAACCACGTGCTTTAGTTAAAATAGAAATACACTCGGTAAATTATTATTTCAGTAAACAACAAGTCTACTATGGTTTTTCAGAGACACATTCATGTTCCTTATGTTAAAATGCAACAGACTCTGTAATTTAACATTATGCAGATTTACTTTGAGCAAACAAAAATAAATGTACCGATGTTAAATTTCATTTTCATTTTGAAAAATCCTCACTTAATTTGAATAAGTTAGCTTTACAGACTCATGGCATGTGGACAGTTCTTTTCTCCAAAAATTCAGCTGAAAGACTTTGACATGCATCTTGTAAAACTTGCCAGAGGTGTTTTTTACTGGTTGGATAATCCTTTCTGATCTTGGGATCCGGTTCATCCCAGAGCAGTTCAATAGGATTTAGGTGCAGTGACTGGGCAGACCATTCCATAATAGATAACACTCCAGCTGACTGTTTGCTCTCTAAATAACGCTTACAGAGTTTGGAATTATGCTTCAGATCATTGTCTAGTTGTGGTCAGGGGTGTAAAGTATTTAAGGAAATATACTTTGTTACTGTATGTAAATAATTTTGTGGCCTGAGTATCACAGATATAGCAACTATTACTCTCTAATCAACTACATTTATGATTCAAATTTATAGATTTTTTACTCCATTATATTTTAATTGACAATGAGAGTTACCAAGAACATTTTGTACCTGTGTTGATGTCATTAAGGCTTCACACTCCCCTAAACACATCTGCTTCCTGAGTGACTTTTTTAGCACCGTTGGCCTCATTTTCATTTAAAAAAAAAAGTTTAAATAATTTCCAAAAACTTTGGCAACCAGCTTTTGTTGAAGTTAAAGAGAAATATTGCCCCTCTCTGAGACTGAGAGCTGCATCAAATCACAGTCAGCTCTGAATTTTTGGTTTTCACTTTATCTAAAATATTTTCTTTACATTTTTTGTCCATTTAATACTAATGGTTTTACTTTGTGATATAATGCTGTAATTGTATTTGTTAAATGAAGATCACTTTTTGAAATTTTGCTTTATTACGTTGTCTTCATTTGAACGACTTGTTTGAACTTTGTTTTACTCTGGCATGTTGAAGAGGATGTTGTGTTGATGGTAATGCAGTGTTAAGGTGTACAATTTGATTTGTATTTACAAAACCTCACAAATCAATTGTTTAGGGCTTTTCACTAACATATGTCTTGGTTTTGAGGACTAGTGCATCTTTGAGCCTACTATTGATATAAGTCAAACCGTTCTAATCAGATACTCTAATAAGACATTTACTTTTGACTTTTAAGTTCTATTGGAATTGGTGACTTTTAAATTGTAATGAAGTAAGTTTTATAGTAAGGTATCTATACATTTACTCAAGTCTGATTTTTAGCTACTCTGTACACCTCTGGTTGTGGTAAAGTTGGTTCCAATGAGCCACAGTCCAGCCAGAATTACATGGTATTAAAGTATAGAACACTAGCCATGTTGGTTCATTTCACCAAAAAGTCTCCAAAATCCCCTACTGCAAAACAAGCCCAAACCGTTAAGCATCCACCTTTATGTTTGGTGCGAGAAAGTTTGTTAACATCATCTCTCATGTTCCATTTCAGGATCTCGAGCTGCGTCGAAACACTTTGGGAATGTGCCCGAGTGTTCACACTCTAAAATAATGTGTGTAATCAGTCAACAATTGGATGCTGGCCATCACCGGCAGGGTAAAGTCATGACCAGGCAGTATAAAACGCACATGAAGTGAGGCAAGCGCCAGCTTCTGTTTGTTCACGAAGCGCTGTGTGTGTATGTTTTGAATTGTCTGTCAATTGTTCCTTAAAGGAAAAACTCTAGAGTTAAGACTCTGAGTCGGTTCTAGAGCTGAGAGCTTGCGCTCCTCGCAGTTCTGCCCTGCTCTCCCTCGCAGAGGGATTCGAGAGAGGCTTGTCCCTTTCCCCAACCCCACCTGCTTGGTCCAGCACTCGCTCACAGGCTCGGAAGCACGCCTTTTGGCAGTTTCTTCGCCCTGCAACGAGAGCATTAGCTCCACCTTTCTTCCTCTAAGGAGAAGGGGGCATGCTTTGTAAGCTAGGCTCGAGGAGCTATGGAGTTGGGGGCGGAGCTAGGTCAGTTCCCGAGGAAACTGACGGCACACATTCTGCACACTTTCAAATGTGCCACGCACATTCTGCTCGCATTTCTCTGTGATCGCTCCACTCCCGGAAAGCACTCCTTGTGGTAAAAAAATGTATAAAATGTATTATCAGTAATGATAATAATAATGACAATAATAATGATAATAATAATAATAATAATAATAATAATAATAATAATAATAATAATAATAATAATAAGCCAGTATGCATGTTCGGGGGTTGTGACCTTTGCCGTAGCCAAGCTACATAACTTGGCCGGCTCATGAGCAGAAAGTCCCTTCATCCAGTAAGCTGGACGAGCACTCTCTGACACCGGGTTGCAACCTCCTTTAAGGGGTCTCTCATTCTTTCCAGACCTGCACACTGAGGTGTCATGGGTGAAGCCCCTTCAGCCCCTTTTAAAGCTGTATTCACCCTTCTCACTCCTTTAGGAGTAAGAAACAGGTGGCAGAGTTCCAGCAGTACCTCCCACGACTTTTTCATCGGGCTGTTTGGTGGGCGCAGCCCCAACCCCATCCCACCACCTCCCATCAGGAGGTACAGAAATGGAGCTGTCAGGGATCTGAAGACTGTTATTTTCAATAAGGCGAAAAAGTCCTGACATAGGACGTTCTGGGGATCCGTCTATGAAGGGTGCGTTGCACCGCAGTATCCTGTGCCTGCCCGGCCCCCTCAGGGACCTGGTCCCTTAACCCTGCCACTGAATGTGCTTCAGAGCACGGCCAGCTCCAGCAAGCATCCTCCTCAGTCTCCACCTGGTCTCGTAGTGGTCCAGGAGAACTTGCCACCTCCTAGTTAGCGGTTCGGCATTGAGATCTATTCTCACTCACATGAAGGTTTTGGGTTTTTGGCTGACGGCCTGGAAGAGTGTGCTTTCTCCATTACAGAAAACCACCTATTTTGCCGTCATATGGGATTCAACTACTTTGGGTGTGCAGCTTTCCCCTGCCCGCATTGTGGCCATCCTTATGGCTGTCAGGAAGGTCAGAGGAGGACAGCATCTCACTGTCAAGCAGTTCAAGAAACTGCTAGGACTCATTGCAGCTGCGCCCAGTGATATCCCACTTGGCCTTCTGTACATGAGTCCCATTCAGTGGTGGCTCAGGACCTATGGGTTCGCACTGAAGGGCAATGCCCTCCATACGATCAAGGTCACGCGGCCATGCCTACGTGCCTTAGATGTTTGGAAAAATCCCAGGTTCATGTCTCAGGGCCCCGTGTTGGGAGTTTCCGATCATCGCGTAAAGCTAACAACGGATGTGTCCCTCACAGGGTGGGGAGCGGTCATGAGTGGTTGCTCAGCCCAAAGTCTATGGGAAGTGCCCCATCTACTTTGGCACATCAATTGCCTAGAGATGCTGGCCGTGCCTCTAGCATTGATGCATTTTCTCCCAGAACTCAAAGATCACCATGTGCTGATACATACCTCTTGTGGTGGAGCAGATTTGGGAGAGATTTAGCGAAAGCCAAGGGGTCTGTTCGCATCTCAAGAGATGACCCACTCTCCCCTCTAGTTCTCCCTTACTCCTGGGCGCCATAGCTCAGGTGTGATCTTTGTCCGGTTCTACAACCTGGACCGGAGTGCCCCTCTTGGCCCCTCTGTCTCTCTCAGGGACTGGTCAGTCTGGCATGATTGGTCTCTCGTTCCCAAAGCATTTCAACGCAGCTCGTGTTCCTGAATGGAACCGTCTCTAGGGTACCTATGTAACCCTAGTTCCCTGAGGGAACGAGATGCTGCATTGCCACACTGCCGGCGTCCCTGCAGTGCTTCCATTCTCCCTTACAGAAGCTGGGGCTCACCTCACTTCCATGTGTGTTTTATACTTTGTGGTTTTAAAAATTACATTTTTAGTATGCACACTAAACAATCTAGTGTGCTTACTTTAAATTAATTCAAATTGTAGTATGCATACTTTAATTTGTAGTATTGTACTTACATTTTAAGTATGCATAACATTTGTTATTATTATATAAATTATTAAAATCTATTAATTAAAAATTCTAGAATTTTTTGAATGCATACTTAAAATTCAAGTATGCATACTTAAGAATTTAGTGTGTATACTTAAAATTCTAGTGTGCATACTTTAATTTCTAGTATAGTTACATTTCTAGTGAGCATACTTACATTTCTTTATACTAGCAATGTTGGGCAAAGTACCCGAACCATTCAAAAAGAGCTTGAATAAATTCCAAAAACTTTGACAACCAGCTTTTATATAAGTTGAAGAATATTATTGCTCCTCTATGCTCCTCCCATGTTGGGAGTTTCTGGTCATTGCGTAAAGCTAACGATGGATGTGTCCCTCACAGGGTGGGAAGCGGTCATTAATGGTCGCTCAGCCCAAGGTCTATTGGAAGTGCCCCATCTACTTTGGCACATCAATTGCCTAAAGATGCTGGCCGTGCCTCTAGCGTTGAGGCATTTACTCCCGGAACTTAAAGATCACCATGTGCTGATATGTACGGACAGCACCTCTTGTAGTGGAGCAGATTTGGGAGAGATTCAGCGAAAGCCAAGGGGTCTGTTTGCATCTCAAGAGACGACCCACTCTCCCCTCTAGTTCTCCCTTACTCCTGGGTGCCATAGCTCAGGTGTGCTCTTCGTCCGGTTCTACAACCTGGACCGGAGTGCCACTCTTGGCCCTCTGTCCCTCTCAGGGACTGGTCAGTCTGGCATGATTGGACACTCGTTCCCAAAGCATTTCAACGCAGCTTGTGTTCCTGAACGGAACCGTCTCTAGGTTACGTATGTAACCCTAGTTCCCTGAGGGAAGAGACGCTGCATCTCTAAGCCACACTGCCGGCGTCCCTGCAGCGCTTCCTTTTCCCTTACAGAAGATGGGGCTCACCTCACTCCATGTGTGTTTTATACTTTGTAGTTTTAAAAATTACATTTTTAGTATGCACACTATACATTCTAGTGTGCTTACTTTAAATTAATTTAAGTTGTAGTATGCATACTTAAATTTGTAGTATTGTACTTAAATTTTAAGAAGGCATAAAAACTATCATTTATTATTATTATCAAAATTATTAAAAATCTAATAATTAAAAATACTAGAATTTTTTGAATGCATACTTAAAATTCTAGTATGCATAATAAAATTCTAGTATGCATACTTAAAATTCTAGTGTGCATACTTACAATTCTAGTATGCATACTTAAATTTCTAGTATAGTTACATTTCTAGTGAGCATACTTACATTTCTTTATACTAGCAATGTTGGTCGAAGTACCACAGCCATTCAATAAGAGCTTGAATAAATTCTAAAAACTTTGACCACCAGCTTTTATATAAGTTGAAGAATATTATTGCTCCTCTCCACTCCTCCAGTGTTGGGAGTTTCTGGTCATTGCGTAAAGCTAACGACGGATGTGTCCCTCACAGGGTGGGGAGCGGTCATGAGTGGTCACTCAGCCCAAGGTCTATGGGAAGTGCCCAATCTACTTTGGCACATCAATTGCCTAGAGATGCTGGCCGTGCCCTCTAGTTCTCCCTTACTCCTGGGTGCCATAGCTCAGGTGTGCTCTTCGTCCGGTTCTACAACCTGGACCGGAGTGCCCCTCTTGGCCCCTTTGTCCCTCTCAGGGACTGGTCAGTCTGGCATGATTGAACACTCGTTCCCAAAGCATTTCAACGCAGCTCGTGGTCCTGAACGGAACCGTCTCTAGGTTACGTATGTAACCCTAGTTCTCTGAGGGAAAGAGACGCTGCATTGCCACACTGCCGGCGTCCCTGCAGCGCTTCCATTCTCCCTTACAGAAGCTGGGGCTCACCTCACTTCCATGTGTGTTTTATACTTTGTGGTTTTAAAAATTACATTTTTAGTATGCACACTAAACAATCTAGTGTGCTTACTTTAAATTAATTCAAATTGTAGTATGCATACTTTAATTTGTAGTATTGTACTTACATTTTAAGTATGCATAAAATGTGTTATTATATAAATTATTAAAATCTATTAATTAAAAATTTTAGAATTTTTTTAATGCATACTTAAAATGCTAGTATGCATACTTAAAATTCTAGTATGCATACTTTAATTTCTAGTATAGTTACATTTCTAGTGAGCATACTTACATTTCTTTATACTAGCAATGTTGGGCAAAGTACCCCAACCATTCAAAAAGAGCTTGAATAAATTCCAAAAACTTTGACAACCAGCTTTTATATAAGTTGAAGAATATTATTGCTCCTCTCGGCACGCACCTGAAGGAGGGCCTGGTGCTGGGTCAGCTTGAGCTCGGCGATCGCCTTTACGAGCTCCGCCAACGGTGAAGGTTCCATCGTTTCCTGACCTGCGTCCTTTTTTTTCCAATTCAGGGTTTCGGCACCACTGTGGGAGAGCGAATGAATGCGAGAAGAAGGAACGCCACAACAGGTCAGGTGTAAAGGCTTCACAGCCACTTTTATTTAGGTTCTCGTGTCTGTCTGTTCAGTGCCTCTTCTGGCACACGTGCCCACACACCCCCACACACACACACACTCTCCTCCTTAAATGCACCCTCTGATCACTGAAAAGAGAGAACAATCATTAGGTCACATTAACTTCAGGTGAGGCAATCCCCTGCCTATCTGCTCCCGGCCCCGCCCTCCATTCACAGACCGACGCTCGGCCACGCCCACGCTGCCACAATATGCATATTTAAATTTGTAGTATGCATTCTTAAAATTCTAGTATACATATACTTATGCTAACAATTATGCTAACAATTTTAAGTATGCATACTACAAATTTAAGTATGCAAGTATGCATACTAGAATTTTAAGTATGCATACTTGCATACTTAAATTTGTAGTATGCATACTTAAAATTGTAGTATGCATACTTACATTTCTAGTATAGTTAAATTTCAAGTAAGCATACTTACATTTCTTTACACTAGCAATAGTGGACAAAGTACTCCAACCACGTGCTTTAGTTAAAATAGAAATACACTCGGTAAATTATTATTTCAGTAAACAACAAGTCTACTATGGTTTTTCAGAGACACATTCATGTTCCTTATGTTAAAATGCAACAGACTCTGTAATTTAACATTATGCAGATTTACTTTGAGCAAACAAAAATAAATGTACCGATGTTAAATTTCATTTTCATTTTGAAAAATCCTCACTTAATTTGAATAAGTTAGCTTTACAGACTCATGGCATGTGGACAGTTCTTTTCTCCAAAAATTCAGCTGAAAGACTTTGACATGCATCTTGTAAAACTTGCCAGAGGTGTTTTTTACTGGTTGGATAATCCTTTCTGATCTTGGGATCCGGTTCATCCCAGAGCAGTTCAATAGGATTTAGGTGCAGTGACTGGGCAGACCATTCCATAATAGATAACACTCCAGCTGACTGTTTGCTCTCTAAATAACGCTTACAGAGTTTGGAATTATGCTTCAGATCATTGTCTAGTTGTGGTCAGGGGTGTAAAGTATTTAAGGAAATATACTTTGTTACTGTATGTAAATAATTTTGTGGCCTGAGTATCACAGATATAGCAACTATTACTCTCTAATCAACTACATTTATGATTCAAATTTATAGATTTTTTACTCCATTATATTTTAATTGACAATGAGAGTTACCAAGAACATTTTGTACCTGTGTTGATGTCATTAAGGCTTCACACTCCCCTAAACACATCTGCTTCCTGAGTGACTTTTTTAGCACCGTTGGCCTCATTTTCATTTAAAAAAAAAAGTTTAAATAATTTCCAAAAACTTTGGCAACCAGCTTTTGTTGAAGTTAAAGAGAAATATTGCCCCTCTCTGAGACTGAGAGCTGCATCAAATCACAGTCAGCTCTGAATTTTTGGTTTTCACTTTATCTAAAATATTTTCTTTACATTTTTTGTCCATTTAATACTAATGGTTTTACTTTGTGATATAATGCTGTAATTGTATTTGTTAAATGAAGATCACTTTTTGAAATTTTGCTTTATTACGTTGTCTTCATTTGAACGACTTGTTTGAACTTTGTTTTACTCTGGCATGTTGAAGAGGATGTTGTGTTGATGGTAATGCAGTGTTAAGGTGTACAATTTGATTTGTATTTACAAAACCTCACAAATCAATTGTTTAGGGCTTTTCACTAACATATGTCTTGGTTTTGAGGACTAGTGCATCTTTGAGCCTACTATTGATATAAGTCAAACCGTTCTAATCAGATACTCTAATAAGACATTTACTTTTGACTTTTAAGTTCTATTGGAATTGGTGACTTTTAAATTGTAATGAAGTAAGTTTTATAGTAAGGTATCTATACATTTACTCAAGTCTGATTTTTAGCTACTCTGTACACCTCTGGTTGTGGTAAAGTTGGTTCCAATGAGCCACAGTCCAGCCAGAATTACATGGTATTAAAGTATAGAACACTAGCCATGTTGGTTCATTTCACCAAAAAGTCTCCAAAATCCCCTACTGCAAAACAAGCCCAAACCGTTAAGCATCCACCTTTATGTTTGGTGCGAGAAAGTTTGTTAACATCATCTCTCATGTTCCATTTCAGGATCTCGAGCTGCGTCGAAACACTTTGGGAATGTGCCCGAGTGTTCACACTCTAAAATAATGTGTGTAATCAGTCAACAATTGGATGCTGGCCATCACCGGCAGGGTAAAGTCATGACCAGGCAGTATAAAACGCACATGAAGTGAGGCAAGCGCCAGCTTCTGTTTGTTCACGAAGCGCTGTGTGTGTATGTTTTGAATTGTCTGTCAATTGTTCCTTAAAGGAAAAACTCTAGAGTTAAGACTCTGAGTCGGTTCTAGAGCTGAGAGCTTGCGCTCCTCGCAGTTCTGCCCTGCTCTCCCTCGCAGAGGGATTCGAGAGAGGCTTGTCCCTTTCCCCAACCCCACCTGCTTGGTCCAGCACTCGCTCACAGGCTCGGAAGCACGCCTTTTGGCAGTTTCTTCGCCCTGCAACGAGAGCATTAGCTCCACCTTTCTTCCTCTAAGGAGGAGGGGGCATGCTTTGTAAGCTAGGCTCGAGGAGCTATGGAGTTGGGGGCGGAGCTAGGTCAGTTCCCGAGGAAACTGACGGCACACATTCTGCACACTTTCAAATGTGCCACGCACATTCTGCTCGCATTTCTCTGTGATCGCTCCACTCCCGGAAAGCACTCCTTGTGGTAAAAAAATGTATAAAATGTATTATCAGTAATGATAATAATAATGACAATAATAATGATAATAATAATAATAATAATAATAATAATAATAATAATAAGCCAGTATGCATGTTCGGGGGTTGTGACCTTTGCCGTAGCCAAGCTACATAACTTGGCCGGCTCATGAGCAGAAAGTCCCTTCATCCAGTAAGCTGGACGAGCACTCTCTGACACCGGGTTGCAACCTCCTTTAAGGGGTCTCTCATTCTTTCCAGACCTGCACACTGAGGTGTCATGGGTGAAGCCCCTTCAGCCCCTTTTAAAGCTGTATTCACCCTTCTCACTCCTTTAGGAGTAAGAAACAGGTGGCAGAGTTCCAGCAGTACCTCCCACGACTTTTTCATCGGGCTGTTTGGTGGGCGCAGCCCCAACCCCATCCCACCACCTCCCATCAGGAGGTACAGAAATGGAGCTGTCAGGGATCTGAAGACTGTTATTTTCAATAAGGCGAAAAAGTCCTGACATAGGACGTTCTGGGGATCCGTCTATGAAGGGTGCGTTGCACCGCAGTATCCTGTGCCTGCCCGGCCCCCTCAGGGACCTGGTCCCTTAACCCTGCCACTGAATGTGCTTCAGAGCACGGCCAGCTCCAGCAAGCATCCTCCTCAGTCTCCACCTGGTCTCGTAGTGGTCCAGGAGAACTTGCCGCCTCCTAGTTAGCGGTTCGGCATTGAGATCTATTCTCACTCACATGAAGGTTTTGGGTTTTTGGCTGACGGCCTGGAAGAGTGTGCTTTCTTCATTACAGAAAACCACCTATTTTGCCGTCATATGGGATTCAACTACTTTGGGTGTGCAGCTTTCCCCTGCCCGCATTGTGGCCATCCTTATGGCTGTCAGGAAGGTCAGAGGAGGACAGCATCTCACTGTCAAGCAGTTCAAGAAACTGCTAGGACTCATTGCAGCTGCGCCCAGTGATATCCCACTTGGCCTTCTGTACATGAATCCCATTCAGTGGTGGCTCAGGACCTATGGGTTCGCACTGAAGGGCAATGCCCTCCATATGATCAAGGTCACGCGGCCATGCCTACGTGCCTTAGATGTTTGGAAAAATCCCAGGTTCATGTCTCAGGGCCCCGTGTTGGGAGTTTCCGGTCATCGCGTAAAGCTAACAACGGATGTGTCCCTCACAGGGTGGGGAGCGGTCATGAGTGGTTGCTCAGCCCAAGGTCTATGGGAAGTGCCCCATCTATTTTGGCACATCAATTGCCTAGAGATGCTGGCCGTGCCTCTAGCATTGATGCATTTTCTCCCAGAACTCAAAGATCACCATGTGCTGATACATACCTCTTGTGGTGGAGCAGATTTGGGAGAGATTTAGCGAAAGCCAAGGGGTCTGTTCGCATCTCAACAGATGACCCACTCTCCCCTCTAGTTCTCCCTTACTCCTGGGCGCCATAGCTCAGGTGTGATCTTCGTCCGGTTCTACAACCTGGACCGGAGTGCCCCTCTTGGCCCCTCTGTCTCTCTCAGGGACTGGTCAGTCTGGCATGATTGGACACTCGTTCCCAAAGCATTTCAACGCAGCTCGTGTTCCTGAATGGAACCGTCTCTAGGGTACGTATGTAACCCTAGTTCCCTGAGGGAACGAGATGCTGCATTGCCACACTGCCGGCGTCCCTGCAGTGCTTCCATTCTCCCTTACAGAAGCTGGGGCTCACCTCACTTCCATGTGTGTTTTACACTTTGTGGTTTTAAAAATTACATTTTTAGTATGCACACTAAACAATCTAGTGTGCTTACTTTAAATTAATTCAAATTGTAGTATGCGTACTTTAATTTGTAGTATTGTACTTACATTTTAAGTATGCATAACATTTGTTATTATTATATAAATTATTAAAATCTATTAATTAAAAATTCTAGAATTTTTTGAATGCATACTTAAAATTCAAGTATGCATACTTAAGATTTTAGTGTGTATACTTAAAATTCTAGTGTGCATACTTAAAATTCTAGTATGCATACTTTAATTTCTAGTATAGTTACATTTCTAGTGAGCATACTTACATTTCTTTATACTAGCAATGTTGGGCAAAGTACCCGAACCATTCAAAAAAAGCTTGAATAAATTCCAAAAACTTTGACAACCAGCTTTTATATAAGGTGAAGAATATTATTGCTCCTCTATGCTCCTCCCATGTTGGGAGTTTCTGGTCATTGCGTAAAGCTAACGATGGATGTGTCCCTCACAGGGTGGGAAGCGGTCATTAATGGTCGCTCAGCCCAAGGTCTATTGGAAGTGCCCCATCTACTTTGGCACATCAATTGCCTAAAGATGCTGGCCGTGCCTCTAGCGTTGAGGCATTTACTCCCGGAACTTAAAGATCACCATGTGCTGATATGTACGGACAGCACCTCTTGTAGTGGAGCAGATTTGGGAGAGATTCAGCGAAAGCCAAGGGGTCTGTTTGCATCTCAAGAGACGACCCACTCTCCCCTCTAGTTCTCCCTTACTCCTGGGTGCCATAGCTCAGGTGTGCTCTTCGTCCGGTTCTACAACCTGGACCGGAGTGCCACTCTTGGCCCTCTGTCCCTCTCAGGGACTGGTCAGTCTGGCATGATTGGACACTCGTTCCCAAAGCATTTCAACGCAGCTTGAGTTCCTGAACGGAACCGTCTCTAGGTTACGTATGTAACCCTAGTTCCCTGAGGGAAGAGACGCTGCATCTCTAAGCCACACTGCCGGCGTCCCTGCAGCGCTTCCTTTTCCCTTACAGAAGATGGGGCTCACCTCACTCCATGTGTGTTTTATACTTTGTAGTTTTAAAAATTAAATTTTTAGTATGCACACTATACATTCTAGTGTGCTTACTTTAAATTAATTTAAGTTGTAGTATGCATACTTAAATTTGTAGTATTGTACTTAAATTTTAAGAAGGCATAAAAACTATCATTTATTATTATTATCAAAATTATTAAAAATCTAATAATTAAAAATACTAGAATTTTTTGAATGCATACTTAAAATTCTAGTATGCATAATAAAATTCTAGTATGCATACTTAAAATTCTAGTGTGCATACTTACAATTCTAGTATGCATACTTAAATTTCTAGTATAGTTACATTTCTAGTGAGCATACTTACATTTCTTTATACTAGCAATGTTGGTCGAAGTACCACAGCCATTCAATAAGAGCTTGAATAAATTCTAAAAACTTTGACCACCAGCTTTTATATAAGTTGAAGAATATTATTGCTCCTCTCCACTCCTCCAGTGTTGGGAGTTTCTGGTCATTGCGTAAAGCTAACGACGGATGTGTCCCTCACAGGGTGGGGAGCGGTCATGAGTGGTCACTCAGCCCAAGGTCTATGGGAAGTGCCCAATCTACTTTGGCACATCAATTGCCTAGAGATGCTGGCCGTGCCCTCTAGTTCTCCCTTACTCCTGGGTGCCATAGCTCAGGTGTGCTCTTCGTCCGGTTCTACAACCTGGACCGGAGTGCCCCTCTTGGCCCCTTTGTCCCTCTCAGGGACTGGTCAGTCTGGCATGATTGAACACTCGTTCCCAAAGCATTTCAACGCAGCTCGTGGTCCTGAACGGAACCGTCTCTAGGTTACGTATGTAACCCTAGTTCTCTGAGGGAAAGAGACGCTGCATTGCCACACTGCCGGCGTCCCTGCAGCGCTTCCATTCTCCCTTACAGAAGCTGGGGCTCACCTCACTTCCATGTGTGTTTTATACTTTGTGGTTTTAAAAATTACATTTTTAGTATGCACACTAAACATTCTAGTGTGCTTACTTTAAATTAATTCAAATTGTAGTATGCATACTTTAATTTGTAGTATTGTACTTAAATTTTAAGTATGCATAAAATGTGTTATTATATAAATTATTAAAATCTATTAATTAAAAATTTTAGAATTTTTTTAATGCATACTTAAAATGCTAGTATGCATACTTAAAATTCTAGTATGCATACTTTAATTTCTAGTATAGTTACATTTCTAGTGAGCATACTTACATTTCTTTATACTAGCAATGTTGGGCAAAGTACCCCAACCATTCAAAAAGAGCTTGAATAAATTCCAAAAACTTTGACAACCAGCTTTTATATAAGTTGAAGAATATTATTGCTCCTCTCGGCACGCACCTGAAGGAGGGCCTGGTGCTGGGTCAGCTTGAGCTCGGCGATCGCCTTTACGAGCTCCGCCAACGGTGAAGGTTCCATCGTTTCCTGACCTGCGTCCTTTTTTTTCCAATTCAGGGTTTCGGCACCACTGTGGGAGAGCGAATGAATGCGAGAAGAAGGAACGCCACAACAGGTCAGGTGTAAAGGCTTCACAGCCACTTTTATTTAGGTTCTCGTGTCTGTCTGTTCAGTGCCTCTTCTGGCACACGTGCCCACACACCCCCCCACACACACACACTCTCCTCCTTAAATGCACCCTCTGATCACTGAAAAGAGAGAACAATCATTAGGTCACATTAACTTCAGGTGAGGCAATCCCCTGCCTATCTGCTCCCGGCCCCGCCCTCCATTCACAGACCGACGCTCGGCCACGCCCACGCTGCCACAATATGCATATATAAATTTGTAGTATGCATACCTAAAATTCTAGTATGCATATACTTATGCTAACAATTATGCTAACAATTTTAAGTATGCATACTACAAATTTAAGTATGCAGGTATGCATACTAGAATTTTAAGTATGCATACTTGCATACTTAAATTTGTAGTATGCATACTTAAAATTGTAGTATGCATACTTACATTTCTAGTATAGTTAAATTTCAAGTAAGCATACTTACATTTCTTTACACTAGCAATAGTGGACAAAGTACTCCAACCACGTGCTTTAGTTAAAATAGAAATACACTCTGTAAATTATTATTTCAGTAAACAACAAGTCTACTATGGTTTTTCAGAGACACATTCATGTTCCTTATGTTAAAATGCAACAGACTCTGTAATTTAACATTATGCAGATTTACTTTGAGCAAACAAAAATAAATGTACCGATGTTAAATTTCATTTTCATTTTGAAAAATCCTCACTTAATTTGAATAAGTTAGCTTTACAGACTCATGGCATGTGGACAGTTCTTTTCTCCAAAAATTCAGCTGAAAGACTTTGACATGCATCTTGTAAAACTTGCCAGAGGTGTTTTTTACTGGTTGGATAATCCTTTCTGATCTTGGGATCCGGTTCATCCCAGAGCAGTTCAATAGGATTTAGGTGCAGTGACTGGGCAGACCATTCCATAATAGATAACACTCCAGCTGACTGTTTGCTCTCTAAATAACGCTTACAGAGTTTGGAATTATGCTTCAGATCATTGTCTAGTTGTGGTCAGGGGTGTAAAGTATTTAAGGAAATATACTTTGTTACTGTATGTAAATAATTTTGTGGCCTGAGTATCACAGATATAGCAACTATTACTCTCTAATCAACTACATTTATGATTCAAATTTATAGATTTTTTACTCCATTATATTTTAATTGACAATGAGAGTTACCAAGAACATTTTGTACCTGTGTTGATGTCATTAAGGCTTCACACTCCCCTAAACACATCTGCTTCCTGAGTGACTTTTTTAGCACCGTTGGCCTCATTTTCAGTTAAAAAAAAGTTTAAATAATTTCCAAAAACTTTGGCAACCAGCTTTTGTTGAAGTTAAAGAGAAATATTGCCCCTCTCTGAGACTGAGAGCTGCATCAAATCACAGTCAGCTCTGAATTTTTGGTTTTCACTTTATCTAAAATATTTTCTTTACATTTTTTGTCCATTTAATACTAATGGTTTTACTTTGTGATATAATGCTGTAATTGTATTTGTTAAATGAAGATCACTTTTTGAAATTTTGCTTTATTACGTTGTCTTCATTTGAACGACTTGTTTGAACTTTGTTTTACTCTGGCATGTTGAAGAGGATGTTGTGTTGATGGTAATGCAGTGTTAAGGTGTACAATTTGATTTGTATTTACAAAACCTCACAAATCAATTGTTTAGGGCTTTTCACTAACATATGTCTTGGTTTTGAGGACTAGTGCATCTTTGAGCCTACTATTGATATAAGTCAAACCGTTCTAATCAGATACTCTAATAAGACATTTACTTTTGACTTTTAAGTTCTATTGGAATTGGTGACTTTTAAATTGTAATGAAGTAAGTTTTATAGTAAGGTATCTATACATTTACTCAAGTCTGATTTTTAGCTACTCTGTACACCTCTGGTTGTGGTAAAGTTGGTTCCAATGAGCCACAGTCCAGCCAGAATTACATGGTATTAAAGTATAGAACACTAGCCATGTTGGTTCATTTCACCAAAAAGTCTCCAAAATCCCCTACTGCAAAACAAGCCCAAACCGTTAAGCATCCACCTTTATGTTTGGTGCGAGAAAGTTTGTTAACATCATCTCTCATGTTCCATTTCAGGATCTCGAGCTGCGTCGAAACACTTTGGGAATGTGCCCGAGTGTTCACACTCTAAAATAATGTGTGTAATCAGTCAACAATTGGATGCTGGCCATCACCGGCAGGGTAAAGTCATGACCAGGCAGTATAAAACGCACATGAAGTGAGGCAAGCGCCAGCTTCTGTTTGTTCACGAAGCGCTGTGTGTGTATGTTTTGAATTGTCTGTCAATTGTTCCTTAAAGGAAAAACTCTAGAGTTAAGACTCTGAGTCGGTTCTAGAGCTGAGAGCTTGCGCTCCTCGCAGTTCTGCCCTGCTCTCCCTCGCAGAGGGATTCGAGAGAGGCTTGTCCCTTTCCCCAACCCCACCTGCTTGGTCCAGCACTCGCTCACAGGCTCGGAAGCACGCCTTTTGGCAGTTTCTTCGCCCTGCAACGAGAGCATTAGCTCCACCTTTCTTCCTCTAAGGAGGAGGGGGCATGCTTTGTAAGCTAGGCTCGAGGAGCTATGGAGTTGGGGGCGGAGCTAGGTCAGTTCCCGAGGAAACTGACGGCACACATTCTGCACACTTTCAAATGTGCCACGCACATTCTGCTCGCATTTCTCTGTGATCGCTCCACTCCCGGAAAGCACTCCTTGTGGTAAAAAAATTTATAAAATGTATTATCAGTAATGATAATAATAATGACAATAATAATGATAATAATAATAATAATAATAATAATAATAATAATAATAATAATAATAAGCCAGTATGCATGTTCGGGGGTTGTGACCTTTGCCGTAGCCAAGCTACATAACTTGGCCGGCTCATGAGCAGAAAGTCCCTTCATCCAGTAAGCTGGACGAGCACTCTCTGACACCGGGTTGCAACCTCCTTTAAGGGGTCTCTCATTCTTTCCAGACCTGCACACTGAGGTGTCATGGGTGAAGCCCCTTCAGCCCCTTTTAAAGCTGTATTCACCCTTCTCACTCCTTTAGGAGTAAGAAACAGGTGGCAGAGTTCCAGCAGTACCTCCCACGACTTTTTCATCGGGCTGTTTGGTGGGCGCAGCCCCAACCCCATCCCACCACCTCCCATCAGGAGGTACAGAAATGGAGCTGTCAGGGATCTGAAGACTGTTATTTTCAATAAGGCGAAAAAGTCCTGACATAGGACGTTCTGGGGATCCGTCTATGAAGGGTGCGTTGCACCGCAGTATCCTGTGCCTGCCCGGCCCCCTCAGGGACCTGGTCCCTTAACCCTGCCACTGAATGTGCTTCAGAGCACGGCCAGCTCCAGCAAGCATCCTCCTCAGTCTCCACCTGGTCTCGTAGTGGTCCAGGAGAACTTGCCGCCTCCTAGTTAGCGGTTCGGCATTGAGATCTATTCTCACTCACATGAAGGTTTTGGGTTTTTGGCTGACGGCCTGGAAGAGTGTGCTTTCTCCATTACAGAAAACCACCTATTTTGCCGTCATATGGGATTCAACTACTTTGGGTGTGCAGCTTTCCCCTGCCCGCATTGTGGCCATCCTTATGGCTGTCAGGAAGGTCAGAGGAGGACAGCATCTCACTGTCAAGCAGTTCAAGAAACTGCTAGGACTCATTGCAGCTGCGCCCAGTGATATCCCACTTGGCCTTCTGTACATGAGTCCCATTCAGTGGTGGCTCAGGACCTATGGGTTCGCACTGAAGGGCAATGCCCTCCATACGATCAAGGTCACGCGGCCATGCCTACGTGCCTTAGATGTTTGGAAAAATCCCAGGTTCATGTCTCAGGGCCCCGTGTTGGGAGTTTCCGGTCATCGCGTAAAGCTAACAACGGATGTGTCCCTCACAGGGTGGGGAGCGGTCATGAGTGGTTGCTCAGCCCAAGGTCTATGGGAAGTGCCCCATCTATTTTGGCACATCAATTGCCTAGAGATGCTGGCCGTGCCTCTAGCATTGATGCATTTTCTCCCAGAACTCAAAGATCACCATGTGCTGATACATACCTCTTGTGGTGGAGCAGATTTGGGAGAGATTTAGCGAAAGCCAAGGGGTCTGTTCGCATCTCAAGAGATGACCCACTCTTCCCTCTAGTTCTCCCTTACTCCTGGGCGCCATAGCTCAGGTGTGATCTTCGTCCGGTTCTACAACCTGGACCGGAGTGCCCCTCTTGGCCCCTCTGTCTCTCTCAGGGACTGGTCAGTCTGGCATGATTGGACACTCGTTCCCAAAGCATTTCAACGCAGCTCGTGTTCCTGAATGGAACCGTCTCTAGGTTACGTATGTAACCCTAGTTCCCTGAGGGAACGAGATGCTGCATTGCCACACTGCCGGCGTCCCTGCAGTGCTTCCATTCTCCCTTACAGAAGCTGGGGCTCACCTCACTTCCATGTGTGTTTTACACTTTGTGGTTTTAAAAATTACATTTTTAGTATGCACACTAAACAATCTAGTGTGCTTACTTTAAATTAATTCAAATTGTAGTATGCGTACTTTAATTTGTAGTATTGTACTTACATTTTAAGTATGCATAACATTTGTTATTATTATATAAATTATTAAAATCTATTAATTAAAAATTCTAGAATTTTTTGAATGCATACTTAAAATTCAAGTATGCATACTTAAGATTTTAGTGTGTATACTTAAAATTCTAGTGTGCATACTTAAAATTCTAGTATGCATACTTTAATTTCTAGTATAGTTACATTTCTAGTGAGCATACTTACATTTCTTTATACTAGCAATGTTGGGCAAAGTACCCGAACCATTCAAAAAAAGCTTGAATAAATTCCAAAAACTTTGACAACCAGCTTTTATATAAGGTGAAGAATATTATTGCTCCTCTATGCTCCTCCCATGTTGGGAGTTTCTGGTCATTGCGTAAAGCTAACGATGGATGTGTCCCTCACAGGGTGGGAAGCGGTCATTAATGGTCGCTCAGCCCAAGGTCTATTGGAAGTGCCCCATCTACTTTGGCACATCAATTGCCTAAAGATGCTGGCCGTGCCTCTAGCGTTGAGGCATTTACTCCCGGAACTTAAAGATCACCATGTGCTGATATGTACGGACAGCACCTCTTGTAGTGGAGCAGATTTGGGAGAGATTCAGCGAAAGCCAAGGGGTCTGTTTGCATCTCAAGAGACGACCCACTCTCCCCTCTAGTTCTCCCTTACTCCTGGGTGCCATAGCTCAGGTGTGCTCTTCGTCCGGTTCTACAACCTGGACCGGAGTGCCACTCTTGGCCCTCTGTCCCTCTCAGGGACTGGTCAGTCTGGCATGATTGGACACTCGTTCCCAAAGCATTTCAACGCAGCTTGAGTTCCTGAACGGAACCGTCTCTAGGTTACGTATGTAACCCTAGTTCCCTGAGGGAAGAGACGCTGCATCTCTAAGCCACACTGCCGGCGTCCCTGCAGCGCTTCCTTTTCCCTTACAGAAGATGGGGCTCACCTCACTCCATGTGTGTTTTATACTTTGTAGTTTTAAAAATTAAATTTTTAGTATGCACACTATACATTCTAGTGTGCTTACTTTAAATTAATTTAAGTTGTAGTATGCATACTTAAATTTGTAGTATTGTACTTAAATTTTAAGAAGGCATAAAAACTATCATTTATTATTATTATCAAAATTATTAAAAATCTAATAATTAAAAATACTAGAATTTTTTGAATGCATACTTAAAATTCTAGTATGCATAATAAAATTCTAGTATGCATACTTAAAATTCTAGTGTGCATACTTACAATTCTAGTATGCATACTTAAATTTCTAGTATAGTTACATTTCTAGTGAGCATACTTACATTTCTTTATACTAGCAATGTTGGTCGAAGTACCACAGCCATTCAATAAGAGCTTGAATAAATTCTAAAAACTTTGACCACCAGCTTTTATATAAGTTGAAGAATATTATTGCTCCTCTCCACTCCTCCAGTGTTGGGAGTTTCTGGTCATTGCGTAAAGCTAACGACGGATGTGTCCCTCACAGGGTGGGGAGCGGTCATGAGTGGTCACTCAGCCCAAGGTCTATGGGAAGTGCCCAATCTACTTTGGCACATCAATTGCCTAGAGATGCTGGCCGTGCCCTCTAGTTCTCCCTTACTCCTGGGTGCCATAGCTCAGGTGTGCTCTTCGTCCGGTTCTACAACCTGGACCGGAGTGCCCCTCTTGGCCCCTTTGTCCCTCTCAGGGACTGGTCAGTCTGGCATGATTGAACACTCGTTCCCAAAGCATTTCAACGCAGCTCGTGGTCCTGAACGGAACCGTCTCTAGGTTACGTATGTAACCCTAGTTCTCTGAGGGAAAGAGACGCTGCATTGCCACACTGCCGGCGTCCCTGCAGCGCTTCCATTCTCCCTTACAGAAGCTGGGGCTCACCTCACTTCCATGTGTGTTTTATACTTTGTGGTTTTAAAAATTACATTTTTAGTATGCACACTAAACATTCTAGTGTGCTTACTTTAAATTAATTCAAATTGTAGTATGCATACTTTAATTTGTAGTATTGTACTTAAATTTTAAGTATGCATAAAATGTGTTATTATATAAATTATTAAAATCTATTAATTAAAAATTTTAGAATTTTTTTAATGCATACTTAAAATGCTAGTATGCATACTTAAAATTCTAGTATGCATACTTTAATTTCTAGTATAGTTACATTTCTAGTGAGCATACTTACATTTCTTTATACTAGCAATGTTGGGCAAAGTACCCCAACCATTCAAAAAGAGCTTGAATAAATTCCAAAAACTTTGACAACCAGCTTTTATATAAGTTGAAGAATATTATTGCTCCTCTCGGCACGCACCTGAAGGAGGGCCTGGTGCTGGGTCAGCTTGAGCTCGGCGATCGCCTTTACGAGCTCCGCCAACGGTGAAGGTTCCATCGTTTCCTGACCTGCGTCCTTTTTTTTCCAATTCAGGGTTTCGGCACCACTGTGGGAGAGCGAATGAATGCGAGAAGAAGGAACGCCACAACAGGTCAGGTGTAAAGGCTTCACAGCCACTTTTATTTAGGTTCTCGTGTCTGTCTGTTCAGTGCCTCTTCTGGCACACGTGCCCACACACCCCCCCACACACACACACACTCTCCTCCTTAAATGCACCCTCTGATCACTGAAAAGAGAGAACAATCATTAGGTCACATTAACTTCAGGTGAGGCAATCCCCTGCCTATCTGCTCCCGGCCCCGCCCTCCATTCACAGACCGACGCTCGGCCACGCCCACGCTGCCACAATATGCATATTTAAATTTGTAGTATGCATTCTTAAAATTCTAGTATGCATATACTTATGCTAACAATTATGCTAACAATTTTAAGTATGCATACTACAAATTTAAGTATGCAAGTATGCATACTAGAATTTTAAGTATGCATACTTGCATACTTAAATTTGTAGTATGCATACTTAAAATTGTAGTATGCATACTTACATTTCTAGTATAGTTAAATTTCAAGTAAGCATACTTACATTTCTTTACACTAGCAATAGTGGACAAAGTACTCCAACCACGTGCTTTAGTTAAAATAGAAATACACTCGGTAAATTATTATTTCAGTAAACAACAAGTCTACTATGGTTTTTCAGAGACACATTCATGTTCCTTATGTTAAAATGCAACAGACTCTGTAATTTAACATTATGCAGATTTACTTTGAGCAAACAAAAATAAATGTACCGATGTTAAATTTCATTTTCATTTTGAAAAATCCTCACTTAATTTGAATAAGTTAGCTTTACAGACTCATGGCATGTGGACAGTTCTTTTCTCCAAAAATTCAGCTGAAAGACTTTGACATGCATCTTGTAAAACTTGCCAGAGGTGTTTTTTACTGGTTGGATAATCCTTTCTGATCTTGGGATCCGGTTCATCCCAGAGCAGTTCAATAGGATTTAGGTGCAGTGACTGGGCAGACCATTCCATAATAGATAACACTCCAGCTGACTGTTTGCTCTCTAAATAACGCTTACAGAGTTTGGAATTATGCTTCAGATCATTGTCTAGTTGTGGTCAGGGGTGTAAAGTATTTAAGGAAATATACTTTGTTACTGTATGTAAATAATTTTGTGGCCTGAGTATCACAGATATAGCAACTATTACTCTCTAATCAACTACATTTATGATTCAAATTTATAAATTTTTTACTCCATTATATTTTAATTGACAATGAGAGTTACCAAGAACATTTTGTACCTGTGTTGATGTCATTAAGGCTTCACACTCCCCTAAACACATCTGCTTCCTGAGTGACTTTTTTAGCACCGTTGGCCTCATTTTCAGTTAAAAAAAAGTTTAAATAATTTCCAAAAACTTTGGCAACCAGCTTTTGTTGAAGTTAAAGAGAAATATTGCCCCTCTCTGAGACTGAGAGCTGCATCAAATCACAGTCAGCTCTGAATTTTTGGTTTTCACTTTATCTAAAATATTTTCTTTACATTTTTTGTCCATTTAATACTAATGGTTTTACTTTGTGATATAATGCTGTAATTGTATTTGTTAAATGAAGATCACTTTTTGAAATTTTGCTTTATTACGTTGTCTTCATTTGAACGACTTGTTTGAACTTTGTTTTACTCTGGCATGTTGAAGAGGATGTTGTGTTGATGGTAATGCAGTGTTAAGGTGTACAATTTGATTTGTATTTACAAAACCTCACAAATCAATTGTTTAGGGCTTTTCACTAACATATGTCTTGGTTTTGAGGACTAGTGCATCTTTGAGCCTACTATTGATATAAGTCAAACCGTTCTAATCAGATACTCTAATAAGACATTTACTTTTGACTTTTAAGTTCTATTGGAATTGGTGACTTTTAAATTGTAATGAAGTAAGTTTTATAGTAAGGTATCGATACATTTACTCAAGTCTGATTTTTAGCTACTCTGTACACCTCTGGTTGTGGTAAAGTTGGTTCCAATGAGCCACAGTCCAGCCAGAATTACATGGTATTAAAGTATAGAACACTAGCCATGTTGGTTCATTTCACCAAAAAGTCTCCAAAATCCCCTACTGCAAAACAAGCCCAAACCGTTAAGCATCCACCTTTATGTTTGGTGCGAGAAAGTTTGTTAACATCATCTCTCATGTTCCATTTCAGGATCTCGAGCTGCGTCGAAACACTTTGGGAATGTGCCCGAGTGTTCACACTCTAAAATAATGTGTGTAATCAGTCAACAATTGGATGCTGGCCATCACCGGCAGGGTAAAGTCATGACCAGGCAGTATAAAACGCACATGAAGTGAGGCAAGCGCCAGCTTCTGTTTGTTCACGAAGCGCTGTGTGTGTATGTTTTGAATTGTCTGTCAATTGTTCCTTAAAGGAAAAACTCTAGAGTTAAGACTCTGAGTCGGTTCTAGAGCTGAGAGCTTGCGCTCCTCGCAGTTCTGCCCTGCTCTCCCTCGCAGAGGGATTCGAGAGAGGCTTGTCCCTTTCCCCAACCCCACCTGCTTGGTCCAGCACTCGCTCACAGGCTCGGAAGCACGCCTTTTGGCAGTTTCTTCGCCCTGCAACGAGAGCATTAGCTCCACCTTTCTTCCTCTAAGGAGAAGGGGGCATGCTTTGTAAGCTAGGCTCGAGGAGCTATGGAGTTGGGGGCGGAGCTAGGTCAGTTCCCGAGGAAACTGACGGCACACATTCTGCACACTTTCAAATGTGCCACGCACATTCTGCTCGCATTTCTCTGTGATCGCTCCACTCCCGGAAAGCACTCCTTGTGGTAAAAAAATTTATAAAATGTATTATCAGTAATGATAATAATAATGACAATAATAATGATAATAATAATAATAATAATAATAATAATAATAATAATAAGCCAGTATGCATGTTCGGGGGTTGTGACCTTTGCCGTATCCAAGCTACATAACTTGGCCGGCTCATGAGCAGAAAGTCCCTTCATCCAGTAAGCTGGACGAGCACTCTCTGACACCGGGTTGCAACCTCCTTTAAGGGGTCTCTCATTCTTTCCAGACCTGCACACTGAGGTGTCATGGGTGAAGCCCCTTCAGCCCCTTTTAAAGCTGTATTCACCCTTCTCACTCCTTTAGGAGTAAGAAACAGGTGGCAGAGTTCCAGCAGTACCTCCCACGACTTTTTCATCGGGCTGTTTGGTGGGCGCAGCCCCAACCCCATCCCACCACCTCCCATCAGGAGGTACAGAAATGGAGCTGTCAGGGATCTGAAGACTGTTATTTTCAATAAGGCGAAAAAGTCCTGACATAGGACGTTCTGGGGATCCGTCTATGAAGGGTGCGTTGCACCGCAGTATCCTGTGCCTGCCCGGCCCCCTCAGGGACCTGGTCCCTTAACCCTGCCACTGAATGTGCTTCAGAGCACGGCCAGCTCCAGCAAGCATCCTCCTCAGTCTCCACCTGGTCTCGTAGTGGTCCAGGAGAACTTGCCGCCTCCTAGTTAGCGGTTCGGCATTGAGATCTATTCTCACTCACATGAAGGTTTTGGGTTTTTGGCTGACGGCCTGGAAGAGTGTGCTTTCTCCATTACAGAAAACCACCTATTTTGCCGTCATATGGGATTCAACTACTTTGGGTGTGCAGCTTTCCCCTGCCCGCATTGTGGCCATCCTTATGGCTGTCAGGAAGGTCAGAGGAGGACAGCATCTCACTGTCAAGCAGTTCAAGAAACTGCTAGGACTCATTGCAGCTGCGCCCAGTGATATCCCACTTGGCCTTCTGTACATGAGTCCCATTCAGTGGTGGCTCAGGACCTATGGGTTCGCACTGAAGGGCAATGCCCTCCATACGATCAAGGTCACGCGGCCATGCCTACGTGCCTTAGATGTTTGGAAAAATCCCAGGTTCATGTCTCAGGGCCCCGTGTTGGGAGTTTCCGGTCATCGCGTAAAGCTAACAACGGATGTGTCCCTCACAGGGTGGGGAGCGGTCATGAGTGGTTGCTCAGCCCAAGGTCTATGGGAAGTGCCCCATCTATTTTGGCACATCAATTGCCTAGAGATGCTGGCCGTGCCTTTAGCATTGATGCATTTTCTCCCAGAACTCAAAGATCACCATGTGCTGATACATACCTCTTGTGGTGGAGCAGATTTGGGAGAGATTTAGCGAAAGCCAAGGGGTCTGTTCGCATCTCAAGAGATGACCCACTCTCCCCTCTAGTTCTCCCTTACTCCTGGGCGCCATAGCTCAGGTGTGATCTTCGTCCGGTTCTACAACCTGGACCGGAGTGCCCCTCTTGGCCCCTCTGTCTCTCTCAGGGACTGGTCAGTCTGGCATGATTGGACACTCGTTCCCAAAGCATTTCAACGCAGCTCGTGTTCCTGAATGGAACCGTCTCTAGGGTACGTATGTAACCCTAGTTCCCTGAGGGAACGAGATGCTGCATTGCCACACTGCCGGCGTCCCTGCAGTGCTTCCATTCTCCCTTACAGAAGCTGGGGCTCACCTCACTTCCATGTGTGTTTTATACTTTGTGGTTTTAAAAATTTCATTTTTAGTATGCACACTAAACAATCTAGTGTGCTTACTTTAAATTAATTCAAATTGTAGTATGCGTACTTTAATTTGTAGTATTGTACTTACATTTTAAGTATGCATAACATTTGTTATTATTATATAAATTATTAAAATCTATTAATTAAAAATTCTAGAATTTTTTGAATGCATACTTAAGATTTTAGTGTGTATACTTAAAATTCTAGTGTGCATACTTAAAATTCTAGTATGCATACTTTAATTTCTAGTATAGTTACATTTCTAGTGAGCATACTTACATTTCTTTATACTAGCAATGTTGGGCAAAGTACCCGAACCATTCAAAAAGAGCTTGAATAAATTCCAAAAACTTTGACAACCAGCTTTTATATAAGTTGAAGAATATTATTGCTCCTCTATGCTCCTCCCATGTTGGGAGTTTCTGGTCATTGCGTAAAGCTAATGATGGATGTGTCCCTCACAGGGTGGGAAGCGGTCATTAATGGTCGCTCAGCCCAAGGTCTATTGGAAGTGCCCCATCTACTTTGGCACATCAATTGCCTAAAGATGCTGGCCGTGCCTCTAGCGTTGAGGCATTTACTCCCGGAACTTAAAGATCACCATGTGGTGATATGTACGGACAGCACCTCTTGTAGTGGAGCAGATTTGGGAGAGATTCAGCGAAAGCCAAGGGGTCTGTTTGCATCTCAAGAGACGACCCACTCTCCCCTCTAGTTCTCCCTTACTCCTGGGTGCCATAGCTCAGGTGTGCTCTTCGTCCAGTTCTACAACCTGGACCGGAGTGCCACTCTTGGCCCTCTGTCCCTCTCAGGGACTGGTCAGTCTGGCATGATTGGACACTCGTTCCCAAAGCATTTCAACGCAGCTTGAGTTCCTGAACGGAACCGTCTCTAGGTTAGGTATGTAACCCTAGTTCCCTGAGGGAAGAGACGCTGCATCTCTAAGCCACACTGCCGGCGTCCCTGCAGCGCTTCCTTTTCCCTTACAGAAGATGGGGCTCACCTCACTCCATGTGTGTTTTATACTTTGTAGTTTTAAAAATTAAATTTTTAGTATGCACACTATACATTCTAGTGTGCTTACTTTAAATTAATTTAAGTTGTAGTATGCATACTTAAATTTGTAGTATTGTACTTAAATTTTAAGAAGGCATAAAAACTATCATTTATTATTATTATCAAAATTATTAAAAATCTAATAATTAAAAATACTAGAATTTGTTGAATGCATACTTAAAATTCTAGTATGCATAATAAAATTCTAGTATGCATACTTAAAATTCTAGTGTGCATACTTACAATTCTAGTATGCATACTTAAATTTCTAGTATAGTTACATTTCTAGTGAGCATACTTACATTTCTTTATACTAGCAATGTTGGTCGAAGTACCACAGCCATTCAATAAGAGCTTGAATAAATTCTAAAAACTTTGACCACCAGCTTTTATATAAGTTGAAGAATATTATTGCTCCTCTCCACTCCTCCAGTGTTGGGAGTTTCTGGTCATTGCGTAAAGCTAACGACGGATGTGTCCCTCACAGGGTGGGGAGCGGTCATGAGTGGTCACTCAGCCCAAGGTCTATGGGAAGTGCCCAATCTACTTTGGCACATCAATTGCCTAGAGATGCTGGCCGTGCCCTCTAGTTCTCCCTTACTCCTGGGTGCCATAGCTCAGGTGTGCTCTTCGTCCGGTTCTACAACCTGGACCGGAGTGCCCCTCTTGGCCCCTTTGTCCCTCTCAGGGACTGGTCAGTCTGGCATGATTGAACACTCGTTCCCAAAGCATTTCAACGCAGCTCGTGGTCCTGAACGGAACCGTCTCTAGGTTACGTATGTAACCCTAGTTCTCTGAGGGAAAGAGACGCTGCATTGCCACACTGCCGGCGTCCCTGCAGCGCTTCCATTCTCCCTTACAGAAGCTGGGGCTCACCTCACTTCCATGTGTGTTTTATACTTTGTGGTTTTAAAAATTACATTTTTAGTATGCACACTAAACATTCTAGTGTGCTTACTTTAAATTAATTCAAATTGTAGTATGCATACTTTAATTTGTAGTATTGTACTTACATTTTAAGTATGCATAAAATGTGTTATTATATAAATTATTAAAATCTATTAATTAAAAATTTTAGAATTTTTTTAATGCATACTTAAAATGCTAGTATGCATACTTAAAATTCTAGTATGCATACTTTAATTTCTAGTATAGTTACATTTCTAGTGAGCATACTTACATTTCTTTATACTAGCAATGTTGGGCAAAGTACCCCAACCATTCAAAAAGAGCTTGAATAAATTCCAAAAACTTTGACAACCAGCTTTTATATAAGTTGAAGAATATTATTGCTCCTCTCGGCACGCACCTGAAGGAGGGCCTGGTGCTGGGTCAGCTTGAGCTCGGCGATCGCCTTTACGAGCTCCGCCAACGGTGAAGGTTCCATCGTTTCCTGACCTGCGTCCTTTTTTTTCCAATTCAGGGTTTCGGCACCACTGTGGGAGAGCGAATGAATGCGAGAAGAAGGAACGCCACAACAGGTCAGGTGTAAAGGCTTCACAGCCACTTTTATTTAGGTTCTCGTGTCTGTCTGTTCAGTGCCTCTTCTGGCACACGTGCCCACACACCCCCCCACACACACACACACTCTCCTCCTTAAATGCACCCTCTGATCACTGAAAAGAGAGAACAATCATTAGGTCACATTAACTTCAGGTGAGGCAATCCCCTGCCTATCTGCTCCCGGCCCCGCCCTCCATTCACAGACCGACGCTCGGCCACGCCCACGCTGCCACAATATGCATATATAAATTTGTAGTATGCATACTTAAAATTCTAGTATGCATATACTTATGCTAACAATTATGCTAACAATTTTAAGTATGCATACTACAAATTTAAGTATGCAGGTATGCATACTAGAATTTTAAGTATGCATACTTGCATACTTAAATTTGTAGTATGCATACTTAAAATTGTAGTATGCATACTTACATTTCTAGTATAGTTAAATTTCAAGTAAGCATACTTACATTTCTTTACACTAGCAATAGTGGACAAAGTACTCCAACCACGTGCTTTAGTTAAAATAGAAATACACTCGGTAAATTATTATTTCAGTAAACAACAAGTCTACTATGGTTTTTCAGAGACACATTCATGTTCCTTATGTTAAAATGCAACAGACTCTGTAATTTAACATTATGCAGATTTACTTTGAGCAAACAAAAATAAATGTACCGATGTTAAATTTCATTTTCATTTTGAAAAATCCTCACTTAATTTGAATAAGTTAGCTTTACAGACTCATGGCATGTGGACAGTTCTTTTCTCCAAAAATTCAGCTGAAAGACTTTGACATGCATCTTGTAAAACTTGCCAGAGGTGTTTTTTACTGGTTGGATAATCCTTTCTGATCTTGGGATCCGGTTCATCCCAGAGCAGTTCAATAGGATTTAGGTGCAGTGACTGGGCAGACCATTCCATAATAGATAACACTCCAGCTGACTGTTTGCTCTCTAAATAACGCTTACAGAGTTTGGAATTATGCTTCAGATCATTGTCTAGTTGTGGTCAGGGGTGTAAAGTATTTAAGGAAATATACTTTGTTACTGTATGTAAATAATTTTGTGGCCTGAGTATCACAGATATAGCAACTATTACTCTCTAATCAACTACATTTATGATTCAAATTTATAGATTTTTTACTCCATTATATTTTAATTGACAATGAGAGTTACCAAGAACATTTTGTACCTGTGTTGATGTCATTAAGGCTTCACACTCCCCTAAACACATCTGCTTCCTGAGTGACTTTTTTAGCACCGTTGGCCTCATTTTCAGTTAAAAAAAAGTTTAAATAATTTCCAAAAACTTTGGCAACCAGCTTTTGTTGAAGTTAAAGAGAAATATTGCCCCTCTCTGAGACTGAGAGCTGCATCAAATCACAGTCAGCTCTGAATTTTTGGTTTTCACTTTATCTAAAATATTTTCTTTACATTTTTTGTCCATTTAATACTAATGGTTTTACTTTGTGATATAATGCTGTAATTGTATTTGTTAAATGAAGATCACTTTTTGAAATTTTGCTTTATTACGTTGTCTTCATTTGAACGACTTGTTTGAACTTTGTTTTACTCTGGCATGTTGAAGAGGATGTTGTGTTGATGGTAATGCAGTGTTAAGGTGTACAATTTGATTTGTATTTACAAAACCTCACAAATCAATTGTTTAGGGCTTTTCACTAACATATGTCTTGGTTTTGAGGACTAGTGCATCTTTGAGCCTACTATTGATATAAGTCAAACCGTTCTAATCAGATACTCTAATAAGACATTTACTTTTGACTTTTAAGTTCTATTGGAATTGGTGACTTTTAAATTGTAATGAAGTAAGTTTTATAGTAAGGTATCTATACATTTACTCAAGTCTGATTTTTAGCTACTCTTTACACCTCTGGTTGTGGTAAAGTTGGTTCCAATGAGCCACAGTCCAGCCAGAATTACATGGTATTAAAGCATAGAACACTAGCCATGTTGGTTCATTTCACCAAAAAGTCTCCAAAATCCCCTACTGCAAAACAAGCCCAAACCGTTAAGCATCCACCTCTATGTTCCATTTCAGGATCTCGAGCTGCGTCGAAACACTTTGGAAATGTGCCCGAGTGTTCACACTCTAAAATAATGTGTGTAATCAGTCAACAATTGGATGCTGGCCATCACCGGCAGGGTAAAGTCATGACCAGGCAGTATAAAACGCACATGAAGTGAGGCAAGCGCCAGCTTCTGTTTGTTCAACGAAGCGCTGTGTGTGTATGTTTTGAATTGTCTGTCAATTGTTCCTTAAAGGAAAAACTCTAGAGTTAAGACTCTGAGTCGGTTCTAGAGCTGAGAGCTTGCGCTCCTCGCAGTTCTGCCCTGCTCTCCCTCGCAGAGGGATTCGAGAGAGGCTTGTCCCTTTCCCCAACCCCACCTGCTTGGTCCAGCACTCGCTCACAGGCTCGGAAGCACGCCTTTTGGCAGTTTCTTCGCCCTGCAACGAGAGCATTAGCTCCACCTTTCTTCCTCTAAGGAGGAGGGGGCATGCTTTGTAAGCTAGGCTCGAGGAGCTATGGAGTTGGGGGCGGAGCTAGGTCAGTTCCCGAGGAAACTGACGGCACACATTCTGCACACTTTCAAATGTGCCACGCACATTCTGCTCGCATTTCTCTGTGATCGCTCCACTCCCGGAAAGCACTCCTTGTGGTAAAAAAATTTATAAAATGTATTATCAGTAATGATAATAATAATGACAATAATAATGATAATGATAATAATAATAATAATAATAATAATAATAATAAGCCAGTATGCATGTTCGGGGGTTGTGACCTTTGCCGTAGCCAAGCTACATAACTTGGCCGGCTCATGAGCAGAAAGTCCCTTCATCCAGTAAGCTGGACGAGCACTCTCTGACACCTGGTTGCAACCTCCTGTAAGGGGTCTCTCATTCTTTCCAGACCTGCACACTGAGGTGTCATGGGTGAAGCCCCTTCAGCCCCTTTTAAAGCTGTATTCACCCTTCTCACTCCTTTAGGAGTAAGAAACAGGTGGCAGAGTTCCAGCAGTACCTCCCACGACTTTTTCATCGGGCTGTTTGGTGGGCGCAGCCCCAACCCCATCCCACCACCTCCCATCAGGAGGTACAGAAATGGAGCTGTCAGGGATCTAAAGACTGTTATTTTCAATAAGGCGAAAAAGTCCTGACATAGGACGTTCTGGGGATCCGTCTATGAAGGGTGCGTTGCACCGCAGTATCCTGTGCCTGCCCGGCCCCCTCAGGGACCTGGTCCCTTAACCCTGCCACTGAATGTGCTTCAGAGCACGGCCAGCTCCAGCAAGCATCCTCCTCAGTCTCCACCTGGTCTCGTAGTGGTCCAGGAGAACTTGCCGCCTCCTAGTTAGCGGTTCGGCATTGAGATCTATTCTCACTCACATGAAGGTTTTGGGTTTTTGGCTGACGGCCTGGAAGAGTGTGCTTTCTCCATTACAGAAAACCACCTATTTTGCCGTCATATGGGATTCAACTACTTTGGGTGTGCAGCTTTCCCCTGCCCGCATTGTGGCCATCCTTATGGCTGTCAGGAAGGTCAGAGGAGGACAGCATCTCACTGTCAAGCAGTTCAAGAAACTGCTAGGACTCATTGCAGCTGCGCCCAGTGATATCCCACTTGGCCTTCTGTACATGAGTCCCATTCAGTGGTGGCTCAGGACCTATAGGTTCGCACTGAAGGGCAATGCCCTCCATACGATCAAGGTCACGCGGCCATGCCTACGTGCCTTAGATGTTTGGAAAAATCCCAGGTTCATGTCTCAGGGCCCCGTGTTGGGAGTTTCCGGTCATCGCGTAAAGCTAACAACGGATGTGTCCCTCACAGGGTGGGGAGCGGTCATGAGTGGTTGCTCAGCCCAAGGTCTATGGGAAGTGCCCCATCTACTTTGGCACATCAATTGCCTAGAGATGATGGCCGTGCCTCTAGCATTGATGCATTTTCTCCCAGAACTCAAAGATCACCATGTGCTGATACATACCTCTTGTGGTGGAGCAGATTTGGGAGAGATTTAGCGAAAGCCAAGGGGTCTGTTCGCATCTCAAGAGATGACCCACTCTCCCCTCTAGTTCTCCCTTACTCCTGGGCGCCATAGCTCAGGTGTGATCTTCGTCCGGTTCTACAACCTGGACCGGAGTGCCCCTCTTGGCCCCTCTGTCTCTCTCAGGGACTGGTCAGTCTGGCATGATTGGACACTCGTTCCCAAAGCATTTCAACGCAGCTCGTGTTCCTGAATGGAACCGTCTCTAGGGTACGTATGTAACCCTAGTTCCCTGAGGGAACAAGATGCTGCATTGCCACACTGCCGGCGTCCCTGCAGTGCTTCCATTCTCCCTTACAGAAGCTGGGGCTCACCTCACTTCCATGTGTGTTTTATACTTTGTGGTTTTAAAAATTACATTTTTAGTATGCACACTAAACAATCTAGTGTGCTTACTTTAAATTAATTCAAATTGTAGTATGCGTACTTTAATTTGTAGTATTGTACTTACATTTTAAGTATGCATAACATTTGTTATTATTATATAAATTATTAAAATCTATTAATTAAAAATTCTAGAATTTTTTGAATGCATACTTAAAATTCAAGTATGCATACTTAAGATTTTAGTGTGTATACTTAAAATTCTAGTGTGCATACTTAAAATTCTAGTATGCATACTTTAATTTCTAGTATAGTTACATTTCTAGTGAGCATACTTACATTTCTTTATACTAGCAATGTTGGGCAAAGTACCCGAACCATTCAAAAAGAGCTTGAATAAATTCCAAAAACTTTGACAACCAGCTTTTATATAAGTTGAAGAATATTATTGCTCCTCTATGCTCCTCCCATGTTGGGAGTTTCTGGTCATTGCGTAAAGCTAACGATGGATGTGTCCCTCACAGGGTGGGAAGCGGTCATTAATGGTCGCTCAGCCCAAGGTCTATTGGAAGTGCCCCATCTACTTTGGCACATCAATTGCCTAAAGATGCTGGCCGTGCCTCTAGCGTTGAGGCATTTACTCCCGGAACTTAAAGATCACCATGTGCTGATATGTACGGACAGCACCTCTTGTAGTGGAGCAGATTTGGGAGAGATTCAGCGAAAGCCAAGGGGTCTGTTTGCATCTCAAGAGAAGACCCACTCTCCCCTCTAGTTCTCCCTTACTCCTGGGTGCCATAGCTCAGGTGTGCTCTTCGTCCGGTTCTACAACCTGGACCGGAGTGCCACTCTTGGCCCTCTGTCCCTCTCAGGGACTGGTCAGTCTGGCATGATTGGACACTCGTTCCCAAAGCATTTCAACGCAGCTTGTGTTCCTGAAGGGAACCGTCTCTAGGTTACGTATGTAACCCTAGTTCCCTGAGGGAAGAGACGCTGCATCTCTAAGCCACACTGCTGGCGTCCCTGCAGCGCTTCCTTTTCCCTTACAGAAGATGGGGCTCACCTCACTCCATGTGTGTTTTATACTTTGTAGTTTTAAAAATTAAATTTTTTGTATGCACACTATACATTCTAGTGTGCTTACTTTAAATTAATTCAAATTGTAGTATGCATACTTAAATTTGTAGTATTGTACTTAAATTTTAAGTAGGCATAAAAACTATCATTTATTATTATTATCAAAATTATTAAAAATCTATTAAATAAAAATACTAGAATTTTTTGAATGCATACTTAAAATTCTAGTATGCATAATAAAATTCTAGTATGCATACTTAAAATTCTAGTATGCATACTTACAATTCTAGTATGCATACTTAAATTTCTAGTATAGTTACATTTCTAGTGAGCATACTTACATTTCTTTATACTAGCAATGTTGGTCGAAGTACCACAGCCATTCAATAAGAGCTTGAATAAATTCTAAAAACTTTGACCACCAGCTTTTATATAAGTTGAATAATATTATTGCTCCTCTCCACTCCTCCAGTGTTGGGAGTTTCTGGTCATTGCTTAAAGCTAACGACGGATGTGTCCCTCACAGGGTGGGGAGCGGTCATGAGTGGTCACTCAGCCCAAGGTCTATGGGAAGTGCCCAATCTACTTTGGCACATCAATTGCCTAGAGATGCTGGCCGTGCCCTCTAGTTCTCCCTTACTCCTGGGTGCCATAGCTCAGGTGTGCTCTTCATCCGGTTCTACAACCTGGACCGGAGTGCCCCTCTTGGCCCCTTTGTTCCTCTCAGGGACTGGTCAGTCTGGCATGATTGAACACTCGTTCCCAAAGCATTTCAACGCAGCTCGTGGTCCTGAACGGAACCGTCTCTAGGGTACGTATGTAACCCTAGTTCTCTGAGGGATAGAGACGCTGCATTGCCACACTGCCGGCGTCCCTGCAGCGCTTCCATTCTCCCTTACAGAAGCTGGGGCTCACCTCACTTCCATGTGTGTTTTATACTTTGTGGTTTTAAAAATTACATTTTTAGTATGCACACTAAACATTCTAGTGTGCTTACTTTAAATTAATTCAAATTGTAGTATGCATACTTTAATTTGTAGTATTGTACTTAAATTTTAAGTATGCATAAAATGTGTTATTATATAAATTATTAAAATCTATTAATTAAAAATTTTAGAATTTTTTTAATGCATACTTAAAATGCTAGTATGCATACTTAAAATTCTAGTATGCATACTTTAATTTCTAGTATAGTTACATTTCTAGTGAGCATACTTACATTTCTTTATACTAGCAATGTTGGGCAAAGTACCCCAACCATTCAAAAAGAGCTTGAATAAATTCCAAAAACTTTGACAACCAGCTTTTATATAAGTTGAAGAATATTATTGCTCCTCTCCTCCCGTGTTGGGAGTTTCTGGTAATCCCATAAAGCTAACGACGGATGTGTCCCTCACAGGGTAGGGAGCGGTCATGAGTGGTCACTCACCCCAAGGTCTATTGGAAGTGCCCCATCTACTTTGGCACATCAATTGCCCAGAGATGCTGGCCGTGCCTCTAGCGTTGAGGCATTTACTCCTGGAACTCAAAGATCAGATTTGGGAGAGATTCAGCGAAAGCCAAGGGGTCTGTTCACATCTCAAGAGACGACCCACTCTCCCCTCTAAATCTCCCTTACTCCTGGGCGCCATAGCTCAGGTGTGATTTTCGTCCGGTTCTACAACCTGGACCGGAGTGCCACTCTTGGCCCCTCTCTCCCTCTCAGGGACTGGTCAGTCTGGCATGATTGGACACTCGTTCCCAAAGCATTTCAACGCATTTCAACAATTAAATTGAATACAAAAAATAATTTCTAGTATGAATACAATTTAAGTACAATACTACAATTTGAAGTATGCATACTAGAATTTTAAGTATACGTTCCTAAATTTCTAGTATGCATACTTTAATTTCTAGTATGCATACTTGCATACTTATAATTGTAGTATGCATACTTAAAATTTTAGTTTATGCATACTTTAATTTCTAGTATAGTTACAGATCTAGTAAATTTTTATATACTAGCAATGGTGGATGAAGTACTCCAACCATGAACTTAAGTTAAAGCAGAAATACACTTGGTAAATTATTACTCCAGTAAACTTCAAGTCTACTATGTTTTTTTTAGAGACACGTCCATGTTCCTTTTGTTAAAATGCAACAAACTCTGTTATTTAACATTATGAAGATTTATTTTGACCAAACAAACACCTGTTTATTGTGCTTTCTCTGTAAATTGCAACATGGTTGTGTGTGTGTATGCATGTGTGCATGAAGGTGGGTCTGTGAAGGAATGTGAAGAAGTTAGGCGAACTCGTAGGGGGACTTGGGGGCTGTTCGAGGCATGCATATCAGTATCACCATTATTTTCCACTGAGATTTAAATATAAATTTTGGCATATAAAAATTAATGTGGTGTACCTAAACCATTCCAGTGTACTTTACATGATCGTGTTTTTTCACGCTGAGTAATAACAGCAATAGTAAGTATAAATATATGGTGTGTAAGCGTCATGTTCTTTAAATGCACTGCTAAAAAATCTGAAAGCTGAATTTACAAGGTTTATATGATACTAAAATAAAATAAGGGTAAAGACAGACAGTGGTGGACGAAGAACACAAACCATGTAGTTCAGTTAAAGTAGCGATACACTCGGTAAAATATTACTTTAGGAAAAGTAAAAGTGCTCACTTTAAACTTTCACTATTAAAATTATTGCCCAATATCTTTTTTTGTAATTTTTAATAATTTAATAATTACACAAATAAGGCCACGGGTGTTGTGGCAAGTTTAAGTCAGTAGTTTATTTAGTTGTGGGCCGTCAGGGCCAGCAAGGCCTTCTCTGTAGCACTGACCTACATTTGCAACCTAAATTCGAATATTTGTTCTATGAAATTGTATTAATTTATTCTGAACAGTCTTTTCTCGTTATTTCATAGCGTTTCTCTTGGCTGCACTGCTTCCAGTACGTGTAGGTGGATGTTAGATTTTTTTGTTTAATCAGATTTCAGCCTCTATGTGCTGCCATGTCAATCTAATCTGCCAAGGGCATTCAGAATCAGTAGTGCTGGCCAATGTACCTTCAACATATAGATTGACATAGCAGCACATAGAGGCTGAAATCTGATTGAACAAAAAAATCTAACATCCACATAGAGACCACATAAATTCTTCAAATTCAATCGATTAAGGAAACAGACCCATTGCTGATATTAAATAATATAGAATAAAATGCCGCTCTCTCTCTATAAGGCCACGCAATGTTATATTGCCTTTTTGTATAGTATTGATGGCTTCTATAATTGCGGCGTGATAGTGGTGGTATCAAGAGGTGAATTAGGTCGGGTAAGTCCCCACTGAAGGCCCAGGTACCAAATGCACGGCCCGCCACGAAGTTTCTTACATTATTTATTTCTCTCTAAATGTTCTGCTTGCTGTTGAACTGTATGTTGGTGCTAAGTACATATCACAAGAGAGCTCATTTAAAACAGAGCATGAGCTCTACCCTGATTGGTGGCTTGCTGTGGGCTTGACCAGTTAAGTTTTTATCCATTCATAAATAAAAAGGAACTACTGATTTCGCAAAATGTAGTTGAGTAAAAAATAAGATATTTGACATTAAAATGTAGTTAGGGTAAAGTAAAAGTCTCCTCAAACGGAAATATTTTACAAACGTACAGAGGTGTGAAAAAGCTACTTTAAATACAGTATTAAATTACATGTACTTAATTACTAAGGCAACACCTGCATACTATTATTTTTACACGACTATAAAATTCAGTACAATTTGCACACAAACCTCAATGGTTAATCATTCTAGTTCCCCAACAGAGTTCACTTAGAACCTTTTGGGAAGTGAAAACCCCCCTGATGGATGGTGTACAGGTCATAGTCTGTTAAACATTAACACCATTACCAACTGGTTTCCATTATGTAACCTGTAAGCGTGCATCATTAATTCATACATCACCAAAAGAAAGAAACCATGGATGCTGGATGCTTAATGATGTCCTAATTGTCCCTCTTGTTGTCCACTACATACCAATATGTGATCTACAAGTTCCCAAAGGTGTTCTACTGGTTTTTAATAGTATCCAGTAGCCACAACATGCCACCAATAGAAGGCAACAAAATACACACAGGAACTATTAACATTTCCATTGAAAACCAATGCAATTAACATTCTAACCATTAAAACCATTTGTTTCAAAAACATTATGTAGGTAAATTTGAATTGGCTTGATATTGTATGCACAGAAAGTAAATTGAATAACAAATAAAAAACATTTCACACCCTTATGTTCTCTTTATGTTCTGATAGTTCTTTATATCACACTATTATTGTCAGAGAACCACCAGCCACACCTCCCTATAAAGCTCAACAATCTCGCTCAGCCTCTCCCTCCTATTAATCACCCACACCTGTTCCGCTTAATCTGTACCCTTTAAAAGATCCATCTCCCCTTTCACTCAATTATGGCCTCCCAGAAAAAAAGGTTCGGACTGAGGACCTTAGTTCACTTCCCACATTTAAAAGGCATTCTTTAAGCTACTCTGTGTTACTGTTAACTTGTCCTCTGGTTATCATCCACTGACTAATGGCCAGACAAAGCAGAAAATACAGGTGCTTGGACATTACCTCCGATCCTACTGCCACCAGGATCAGAACAGCTGGAACCGGTTCCTCCTGTGGGCTGAGTACAAACAGAACTCCCTACAAGAAACCACTGGCCTGACCCTATTTCAGTGCGTACTTGGCTTCCAACCTCCCATGTTCCCCTGGACGGAAGAAGTTCCAACGTCCCCACGGTGGATCACTGGTTCTGAGAGAGCGAGAGAGTCTGTCAGTCGGCACACACCCAGCTACAAAGAGCCCTTGGACCACGAAAAGGTTCGCAGATCCTCAGAGGTCAGAAGGTCCTCCCTACCAATCAGGCGACAAGTTATGGTTGTCAACCCGGGATCTGCACCTCTGACTGCCCTGTAAGAAGCTTAGTCCTAGGTATATCGGGCTGTTTGTGTATTCTGGGATTCCTCCCAGGTACCGCATCCACCTTACTTTCCATGTCTCGCTCCCGAAACTCTTTTCTTTCTCTACCACAGAGAACCCTGGAGCGACTAACAATCCACCTCCCCCTGAGGTGCTAAACCAACCCTCCATATACTCGGTCCGAGAGATCCTAGAATCTCGATGTCCTGGCCCCACGTTTGAATACCTTGTCAATTGGGAGGGGGATGGGCCAGAGAAATGCTTCTGGGTCCCCCAGACAGGATGTCCTGGACCTGGCACTCCTGAAGAAGTTCCACCTGAATCATCCTGACCACCCCGCACCCAGACGTTGCTGATGCCCACAACTTCTGGGTGCGGGGTGGTCAGGATGATTTAGGTGGAACTTCTCCAGGAGTCCCCTGCATTGTGTTAGGGCATTAGGAGCCGCCCCAGGAGGAGGGAGTAATGTCAGAGAACCACCAGCCATGCCCCCTCTAACGCTCATCACTCTGGCTCAGCCTCTCCCAAGATCACTTGGACTTCCTATGGATTCTGCGTTCTTTGCTATTTCCCGTGTTCCTCGTTACCCTTCTCAAGAAGCTCGCTAAAGCTAAGTTCATTATTTTCATCACTCCCTTTTCTGATTCTCCTGTGTTTGCTCTGCTCAGGATCAATAGACGTCACCTTGTTTCCTCCCGGTTTCCGCTGCCTGGTATTCCATGACAATTATCTATGTAAAACAATGTTAAGTGCCTTTGTTTATAACACATGCTATACATACCCTTACAAAAATAAACTACAGTATTACTACAGTAAACTAAAGTACAACAAGTAGTAAAATTGCAGTAAAATTAAGTACAACTGCAAAGTTTTACTGCTGTTGAACTATAGTTGTACTAAAAGTTCATTATATTGCAATTTTCAAGACTGGCAATATAGTGAAGTATACATACAGTACAACTGCAGTCAAGTGATTTACTGAAATGCATGTTTACTGCACTTGTGCTGCAGTTATGCTGTATAGTGCAATATCACAATTGTGGGGTTTACTGTAGTTCATAAAGTACAAGTAAATTGGCTGGACCACTACTTTGCAAAATAAAAAGATGAAGGTGATGTGTGTGTCATGTTCAAAGAACCTATAGACCATAATAAATTCCTTGGGTTAGGTAAACTTAGCCAATTGATTATGTTAAGCTGTTTATTTGTATGCTTTGACAATGCATCTTAATACAGTAAATATATACAGAATAAAAATAAATTTCATTTTTTCATATTCTGAGATTAAAACATTACAGCAGGTAAATTACAGTTAATACAAGAAATCTAGGAGGCATCTTTTTTCAAGTCATATGATAAACAGAATACATCTTATTCAAAATTATAGTTCATAAATAAATAAAAAATTATTCATTAATTAATACATACTTTTTTACATTAATCATTAATTAGATATTATATGGTCGTTTATTAATTTATTTCACACTTATTTATTGTGTGTGTGTGTGTGTGTGTGTGTGTGTGTGTGTGTGTGTGTGTGTGTGTGTGTGTGTGTGTGTGTGTGTGTATATTAATTGAAGATTTAAGGTTACATTTTTTTGTAAATAGGGGATGCCAAAATTTGTGACAGGTACTGCATAGTGCTGGTTATGTTTCTCTTTGAGTTTTTTACTAAAGGGGAAATTCATAAGTATTTTGACTTTGACAGTTTTTGCAGTTTTTTCAGCAGTTGATGAAAACTACAGTATTTCTTTAAAAAACCTGCAGTAATTCTTTGTATGGGTACATAAATAAATGTGGCTTGCCTTCCCTATTCTCTTGCTGGTAGCTGGTATTTAAAAAAAAGAAAAGAAAAAGATCTTCCACCCGAGTGCAGTGTAAGCAATCTTAGTGATTAGCTGTATGCCTGCTTCAGCTGTGCACAGTGTTCATGATGATTTGCTGGTCCATTTTGAGAGCCAGTAAAGGCCTTAAATGTCAAACACAAATAGTATTTTCCCTTTTGTGAATAAATGTATTTATATAGCTGTTAATTTAATAGATTTACACTGTTATTGCTCACTATACATCTGGAATTTTTAGAAGTTTACCTTCAGCATCTCTAAAGGCATCTTCAAGCTTACAGAATTAAAGAAAGTCAATGTTGGCATTGATTAGGCTGCTTGCACTCTGTTCAAATGAGGTATTTGGCCCCATGGCATGTTTGTGTGAGTGTGTGTGAGAGAGAGATTCCCACAGACAGCCCCTGGTTCCAATATACTGTAATATAAGCTGCAATCTCTCACAGCTGGCCTTTATAGGAGTGGTGAGTAGTGTCATTTTTTTTCAGGGCAGTAGAAAACAGCAGGGTCAGAAGAGAATTAAGGACAACCTTAACCCTGTATCCTGGTCTCCAACTTAATATGAGCATTTTGAGGTCAGGCTAATCACATAGGCAGTTTAATCTCTGTGTGCAAACAAACAGACAATGACTGGATATCAGGATGTTTTCAGATAACTGGAAAAAAAATGTCCCAAAACAAACACATTAAAAAAATTTTACTATTATACAAATCTACTTTCTACAGAATTATTACTTTGTCACTTGTGGTTCTTACTGATCTCCTGAAGCACTATAGTTCTCCTCTTCACTCACTCAGCACTCCTCAACACTTCATTCAGCTGATGCAGACATCATTAATCCTGAAGATCAGTTGCAACTTAGCAACTAGAATATAGAAAACCTCTTACCCAGAAATGGGTTTTTGACCAGGAGAATGACAAACATATATTTAAATTAACACAGTAATAGCTGTGGGCACCAGATCAATGTTTAGCATTGGTCATCATCTTCATGTTTGGCACCTAATAATCGGGAAAGTGGGAGCTCAGTGGTTAAGGCTCTGAGATACTGATTGGAAGGTTGAAGGAGTTCAAGCCCCAGTGCTGCCAAGCTACCATTTCTGGGCCCTTGAGAAAGGCCCTTACTCCTCTCTGCTTCAGGGATGTTGTATCATGGTTAACACCAGAGGTGGCAAAAGTACACACATCCTTTACTTAAGTAGAAGTACAGATACTCATTTTTTAAAATACTTGGGTAAAAGTTGAAGTACTGATTAAACTTTTTTACTTAAGTGAAAGTAAAAAAGTCTTGGCTCTGACATGTACTTAAGTAAAAAGTAGTTATTACTGCTACCTGTTTTAGCTGTTAACTGGACCTCACATCATAGATAAATAGATAGATAGATAGATAGATAGATAGATAGATAGATAGATAGATAGATAGATAGATAGATAGATAGATAGATAGATAGATAGATAGATAGATAGATAGATAGATAGATAGATAGATAGGTGTGATAGCCTAGTGGGTTAATGTCAGGGTCCCTATGAGGTTGAGTTTGAGAGTTTGATAGCTGGTTGCTGTGTTGGTAAATAAAACTTCTGGACCTTGTCCCCTCTGAAAACATTTCAATTCTGTCCTTTCTGTGTTGGATTAATTTCTTGATTTCCTGGTCTTTAATGAAAGATAACTCCACCAAAAAAAAAAAAGGCACTTCTGTGGTAGCTCAGTGGGTTAAGGCTTGTGCCTGAACATGGTCCTTAATATAGTTCACGCTGGTGATAAGGTTTCAAAGCCAGTCCTACATGCCTTCTTTCTTACTGCGCTGGCATGAAACAAAGTATGAACCCTCCAAAAAGCACACATGCTTTTCAGCAGCGGTAGCTCAGTGGTTTAAGGCTTGTGCCTCATCTAAACATGCGTCCCAGTCTGATCTCTTCCATGGTTCAGTGGGTTAAGGCTGGTGCCTCACTGATGGTGAGGATCAGGGTTTGAATCCTGCTAGTTGCAATGAAGGTTATTTTCCTGCTACCTAAATCTTTCTTTAGCTTTATATTCTTGTGTTGATGGTTTAAAGGTAGATAGACCTGCTCTTAACAACCTTCCTGGCCTGTCTTCCCTGATGGTTCAGTGGGTTAAATCAGGTTTCTTGCTTTTGGTGGGGTTCAGGGTTCGAATCCTGCTTTCTGTCTGCCAGTCACGATCAGGATTCACTTCCTGCATCTTTCTTAAGCGATATATTTTTGTTTTTAATGGGTTGAAAAGAAAGATAGACCTGCTCTAAATAAGCTTCCTAGCCTGTCCTCACCAATGGTTCAAAGGGTTAAGGTTGGTATCTCGCTGGTGGTGAGGATCATGGTTCGAATCCTGCTTTCTTCCTGTTATTTACAATGTGGGTTCAATTTGTGCTACTTACATCTGTATTTTCTTCCTACATCTTTCTTTACCATTAAATTCTTGTGTTGATGGTTTGAAAAGAATGATAGACCTGCTCTATTCAAACTTCCCAGCCTGTTTCTTTCTGATGGCTTAGTGGGTTAAGGCTGGTACTTTGCTAATGTTGGTGGTCAGGGTTCAAACCTGGCTTTCTATCTGCTAGTAATGAGGTAGGTTAAATTCCTGATTCCTACATCTTTATATTCATGTTTTGATGGGTTAAAAAGAAAGATAGACCTGCTCTAAACAAGCTTCCCAGCTTTTCCTTCCTGATAGTTCAGTGGGTTAATGCTGGTGCTTCGCTAATGGTGTGAATCAGTGTTCGAATCCTGCTTTGTCCCTGCTAGTCATGATATGGGTTTGCTTCCTATGTCTGTCTTTAGCATTATATTCTTGTGTTGATAGTTTGAAAGAAAAGATAGACCTGCTCTAAACAATCTTCGCAGCCGGTCCTTCCCGATGGTTCAGTGGGTTAAGACTGGTGTTATGCTGTTGGTGGGGTTCAGGGTTCGAATCCTGGTTTCTGTCTGGTCTGAATTTCTTGCTATGAAGCATGAAACGAAGGATAAACCCCCAAAAAAAAGAAGGTGTGTTGTGGGACTTAATGGCTTTGTGATAAAAGCCTTGCCTCTGAGCTCAGAGGTTGCTGGTTCGAATCTGGCTTGTCCCCACGCTAGGAAATGGAGTGGTTGACTGTGAACAAAGGTTGTGAAGACCTGCTGCTTCACAGCCTCAGAAAAATTGAGGGTGATAGGTTTTTGGCAGAATTTTTCCCTATATATGCAAAACTAAGTCGATCCTTTTTTGAACATTTTTGCTTCATAACCCCCTGTTTTCAGCTTCTCAGACACCGGGGGGGGCAGATGCCCGGATATTGCCCCCCTGCTTCAGGATACGCCCTCCGAAACCACATCCAACCTTCCATGCAGCCATTTCTGACACCTTCCTTACTACGGCCACCAGAACCTTCCACACTCTTAACTTTGAGCCCTGGCCGGGGTTTGAACCGGCAACCTCTCAACCCAGAGGTAAAGCTCTTCCAATTGAGCCACAGGATCTCCTGCAAGAACCTGATTTTTGGGACCTTTTTTGGTTCTTTTTAAAAACTTTCGAAACAATTTAAAGGAAAGCTAAGGTGTAGGAATCGAACCGGGTGAGTCAGATAGCAGCGACCACTTAATTGACCGTTATACCAACACAGGAGAGGCAAACAAGCCTTTGCTTATTGGACTCTTGGCTTTTCTATAGTTAGGAGACCAGTGTTTTCTCTTAGATCATGATGGTAGAGGGTCAAAACTTCTCCTTCCTGTACATTCTGTCAGTAACTCGAAGTCTATTAGAAGTGACTCAGGTACAAGAACCACATTTCCAACACCTGCACCACTGATATACCATGATTTGCCAGTAACCAATTTTAATGATCTTTCATTGTTCTGTTTTTAAAAACTTCTTATAATGTTCAATATGAAACGAGAGGTAAGAATCGAACCAGGGAAGTCTTTCATCATAGATCACTAATGCTAATACTTTAAAACCAAAAACTTTGCTAGACATGTAAATAAGCAGGAAAGACAGAGATAAAGACAGACACAGCTTTAGAAAGAGTGAGAAACAAATAGAGAGACAGCAAAAGAGAGACATATACAGTGAGACAGAGACATTTACTAAAAGAGACACGGAGACAATTAGATAGAGAAAATAGAGAGACAAAGATAGCGAGATATAGCTACTTCCTGTTGAAAGTGTTTATCCCGAGCGACTTCTAATGATCTCATTTACTAAATGAGCAGTAGTGAGTTAAGGGGTTGCTCAGGTGCCCAAAACTGGCAGCTTGGAGGTGTTAAACATGTATCATATGTACAGCATGTGATATATATGTAAGCATATGTACAGTGATTAAATATAAAGGCTATATCAGTGCAGAGACGTGTGGACATCATTTAGAGCCTTTGCTATGTTTCCACATGGACAGTTAATGAGGTGATACCGGAGAAAATGCACCTCTTCAAGTCAAGTCAGGAAGCTTTTATATATATATATATATGACATTTTACAGATTTAAATGATGTATTGTTTTTATCTGCACGATCAATAAAGACAGTAATTTAAGTTTTTGTCGCCATTATGAGGGAAAAACCCACAAAACGCCACCCAGAGGGTAAATTGTGTAAAACATGGCGGATGTTGTTGTTTGATTTGAGACTCAGAAATAAAACAAGTTTACTGATTAAAAATATTTTTATCTGGAGTTAATTTATTTATTTTATATCTAAGTAAAGAAAGGAAAAAAATTTGCTGTTTAAAATCATTTTCATTTTGACAGCCAAATATTATATATATATATAAATACAAAACTAATAAAAAAATTTTGTTACCTAATGAATGTGTCCAGGCTGAAGATCCACATATAGAACACAAGCAGAGAAATGATGATGATGATCAGGAATGTGTCTGTTCTCAGTCATGTTTACATCACTGACTCCCTCTGTCTCATCCACGTTAACCCCAAACTTCTTACTGCCTTCTGTGGTGAGTGAACACCAGTGGATTGAAAAAGACGCGCAGTAACAGGAAATCGGTTGTTCGGCTGAAATCGGCGCGCAGTGAAAATAAAAAATATATATTTCATCAAATCAATGGATTAAAACTAAAGTAACGAGTCTGTTTTGAAAATGTAAGAAGTAAAAAGTACAGATATTTGTGTAAAAATGTAATGAGTAAAAGTAAAAAGTTGTCTGAAAAATAAATAGTGGAGTAAAGTACTGATACCGAAAAAATCTACTTAAGTACAGTAACGAAGAATTTGTACTCCGTTACTTCCCACCTCTAGTTAACACCAGCTTTTTAACATTGTTATGATATTTGAAAATGTTCACTGTGTGCTGTAATGTACATGTTACAAGTAAAAAGCTCCTTTATAATAAAACTCTGTGTGTAGTGAAGAGGGAGTCCATATGTAATATTATATATATATAAAAAACTATCCTCATGTGTTTCAACTGCAAACTTTACAACCTGGTCAGCATTTTGACCTCTTGATATTAATTCCTTCATATTGTTATGGGGAGTGCTAATAATTCAAGAGATGACAGCCAATGAAAATTGTGGGATATTCTAGGATGTATGGCGAAATAAAAAATAAAAATACTCTGTTAAATAGCTCAATAAGGGAATGAGGTTTATTAATTTATTCATTCATCACAGCAAATGGTGTTTTAATGAATTGATGTGACTATAAAACCACAAAATGGTTAGGAGATTACAGCATTTGTTTGGAAAGAATGAAATTTGGAATTATGACTATAATAAACAACAAACATGAAAATAACAGAAATTCATTAGCCAACAGAGGCTGTACAACAGTGTTTATCAAAAAGCTAATACACCCATTCAAAAATGCATGGAATTAAAGATATATTTTATGTTTATAACACAGGTAAGAATGTAATACATTCATTGGTGTTGCTAATTGCTTTCAGTTAGTAAGAATACATTTACTTGAATGTAAATTTGGGAAGAATGAAGAAAATGTGTATTAAAAACATAACTCTCTATTGGCCTGTAATAACCGATTAAATAAATCCAGTTCATGGTAGTAAATGCAGGTTTTTTAATCCCTGACACACAATCCCTTTGATGGAACACCAGAAATACTGGACTATTCTCTATAAGCAACTAGCTATTTTTTTTTACTATTTCATTAAAATAATCTATTCAGTTATAATCATTTTTTTCATGAATACATGAATACAATAAAATTTTGTCTACTTGATGAAACCACAGATCTTCCTTAACTTTTCTACTGATACATTAGGTACAAGATGGCTAATTAGTAAACCTTCTAAATTATTAAGGTTTTGATTAAACTTGCTTATTTCCAATGAGTAGTCCAATAAGTCATACAAACTTTATATAAATAACTATAAATATATTTTATATTTTGTTTATATGATGGACTGTAATTATTGTAGCCAAGTGCAAGTAGTGCCAAGTACAGTGCATAAATGCAGTGAGCACTCCAGGGGAACCAGCACAGCCATTATTTGTGTATGTGTATAAAAAATATATGTACAATATTGAGTAATATTGCAAGGAACTGAAAAACAGAAAAATAGTGGGCTGGGCTGATAAGTCAAAATCTAAAGTTGAATTGGATATTTTGTCAGGATTAATGGTGTCAGGATGAGGAAGCTATGGAATAATAGTTTTGGCCACATCTCAACATCATCAAGTCTGGCTAGGCTTACATTAGGATTTGAGACAGGGTATATCCACAGAAGGTGTGTGGTTATTTCTCCTCTTTTGCACAATATTTTGTTTACATTTTTGCTACTGTTCACTGTCTCGTTACAACACGTTTACTGGCGGAGCTATTTTGTATTCTGTGTATTGTCTTGAACTGTCTTGTGTTGTCTTTGCACTGTTTGCACCAGGCTGCACACATGCACTTTATGTGGCGAGGACACTTACTAATACTTGGCCCTGTGTTTTTCTGTTTCTTTGATTGTTGTTTTATGTTGTTTTATGTAGCATCAGGGTTCTTGGGTAAAGTTGTTTCATTTGACTGTGTACTGCATCAGCTATATATGATTGAAATGACAATAAAAAGCTTCTTGACTCTTGAATATTTATGGAATATCTTACCTGCTGAGCTCTTTTAAAAACTGTGTACCTCCTTCAAAAAAGTGTACCTAGAAGAATTGAAGAATATTGATTTTACTTTTCTTTTGTTTTCCTTTCCATTTAGTTATTTGCTAAAAAATTAATTATTAACACTTCTGTTTTTGAAAGCATTCTCACAGATTTTTTTCTTTACAAGTGGCTAAAACCTTTACACAGTATAAATGATAGATAGATAGATAGATAGATAGATAGATAGATAGATAGATAGATAGATAGATAGATAGATAGATAGATGGACGGACGGACGGACGGACGGACGGACGGACGGACGGACGGACGGACGGACGGACGGACGGACGGACGGACGGACGGACGGACGGACGGACGGACGGACGGACGGACGGACGGACGGACGGACAGACAGACAGACAGACAGATAGATAGATAGATACTGTAGATATGGAGTCCGGTGGCAGCATAAAGTCAGCTCGTTTTTAAGGATTGTGGTGGTCAATCCATGTGTGAAAATGATCTCACATATTACCCGAACTACTCTTACACAATTTGAGCCTGATGAATCCTGGCATTGTCATGTTGGGATATACTTATACATAGAATATAATGACATGGTTAACAATGTGTTGTAGTTAGAATTTAATTTCACTGTGACTAATGCGAGCAATCTCTCTACTCTTGCTCATGCAAAATAAGAAAGTACACTGAAACTGGGTTTTATGTTATTTTTTGCAAATAAACTCTGTCTATATGTCTGTTTTGCCTATATAAATCAAATATCTCGATTCACCTAACCCTAGATTTCTCATTTTTATTTATTTTTTTTTAGGATAGAAACAGAAAAACACTGTATGTGGAGTAAAACATGCTTAGAGCTAAAGTATTTGCTCATGTGGGAACAACAGATGCTCTCTCTCTCCAGGGACCTGATTTTGGGACCTCCCTCTCTTTGATTTCTTTTCAGATAAAAGGAGTAAATCAAATGTTTGTTGTCCCCAGGTCAGTATGTAAGGTTAGGGGTCACAAAGTGCTAAACAGATTAAACTCATCACTCATTTATTTTCTCTAACACCACGCTAGTTCTAATAGTAAAGAACGCCTTAATTACTGATCAAATAAAAAAAGAAAAAAGAAATACAACTGTCTCATTATGTTCATATCAACACGTGAATTGTGCTGAAACGAGGAAAATCATCAGGTAAAATTAGTTTTAATAGTTTTATTTTATTTCTGAGGCCTGAGCCTAATCCTTGTTAATGCAATATGTAATGTCTTAGAATCATGTATTAGAGACAATCACAGGGGACTAAAACACACCCTTTGAAAATTTTACAGCTTTCATCAGTCTTGTTAACATCTTGTTAACATTCTTGTCTTAAAACATTGCGATCAAGGCTTATCTGGCCATTTTTACTACTTCCCTGGTGCGTAGCTCGTTTCAATTTCAGCAAGGACCCATAGACTAATCCAGCTTTGTAATTACAAAAGAAAAAAAACACACTACTACAGTGTTGCCCTGAACTCTGTGACCCAATAAATATACTCGCCATACACAATCTGCTTGTTTTATGTAATGGCTTTTATATCCAGCGTGTCTGAATGCTTTTTACTCCTTATCATTTTTACGTGATCAATTTACTGCTACATGTCCAGAGTCAAGGCTGTACGAGAAAGCAAATTCAAAATGAGAATGTTGCTAAGTCTTTGTGCCCGCTATCTCTACCTCTCAGCTAAATCATAAATAAATTGCAGCATAGGCTTTCCATGTTTAAGTTGACCGATCACATAACATGCTGAAGAGCAGACATTTGCATAGTGCTACAGATATGAGGCCATGTCTTTTGCTGTCAATGAGCATTCTAGACAATAACCTATTAGAAATCATGGTTTAAGAGATTGCTAGATATTATTAAAATATAAAAAAAAAAAGAAAGGATAGGAGGAATAGAATCTGTTTGGAGGGAGGTAGGGGTGAGACCCTTGGTGAGAATGCAAGATGGCTTCAAAAAGCTATTTGTCATATGCAGGCATGGAAGAACTGTCGACTTTCTTGGCAGCAGCCTTGATGTATCGCTAGGGTTTCCTTGAATGCATAGCCAATGATTATTGTTACTCTAGAGCAGAAAGCATCCTCACCTCTTCCCCAAAATAGCCCAATTCAAATGAGCTCTATTAGCCGAATTAACTGGGAGGAGGCAGAGTCACTTTGGCAGTCAGGGTTTGGGATTTGGAGCCAATGTGGGGGAGAGATTCGCCCCACCTAATTTGGCTAATGCGCCCTACCAAAAGATGGGACCCTGGTGCTCAGCATTAATTCCCCATCCATCATGAACTTAATAGTCCTACAGGATCTAATGGGAAATTTTCGACATCCAGGGCTGTGCATACAGCTGGCTCCTGTCATCACTTAGGTGTGTGTCCATTGTGTGTATAATATGTTTGTGCAGCTTTGCATATATTATGATTTGCATTGGTTTCTATAAAGTCCAACAAGTACATATTCTATCTTATCCTGTTAACATTGCAGCATTTACTTTCTAACCACAGGAGCGTGGAGGATAATGCAATCAGAAGCCACAGATTCGAAGCAGACCATACAATAAGCTTTTTTGAGGGTGGGGAAAATTCATTAGCAGATTTCTGGCGGTATTGGGGATTAGCAATCCCTTTATACTGACATGTAATTTAATAGCACACGCATCTCATTTGGTCCACACACAAATGTGATTTGCAACGCTTCCTGTGGCCCCTGCTTAGCATAGTTAAGCCATAATATGATTTTATACAGCGCAAAAGAGTCCTGTCTCTTTTAATAGAATATATAAATATATTAGCATAGCCACTGTGCTGTGCCATAGATTGTTCTTCGTTTCTCTTGTTCTGAACAGCCACCTCATTTTAAATGTAGTGTCTAACTGTAGAATTGAGTAATCCAGCTTTAAAAAAATGTATAATCATAATTTGTGAAAATTACATTCACATTATAATGTCTTGCCTTCAGAGGATCATAAAGCAGCTTAAATTGCTTCTGTTTGCATTGCATTACTGTGGCCATATGGTCACAATAAGTATATATCTCAATGTCCAAAAATGCTATAGGCAATTTCCTTAAAGTTGACTTATGCCATTGAATTCTTTATTACATTTTTTAAAAAGTGCATTTCTTTTCATGTACAAAAAGACATGAATGTGCCACAAATGAAAATGTCCAAAACTACGGTTGACAGAGGGTGCTTTTTACTTGTCACTTGTACATTACAGTGAAATTCTTTCTTCACATATCCCAGCAATGTTAAGAAGATGGGTTCAGCCATGATTTTAGCAACCCTGGAGCACAGAGCATTATGGGCCTTGCTAATACTAATGCTTGAACCCCTGACCTGTCCAATCACTAACTCAGATCTTTAACCACTCAGCTGCCATTTTGCCAATAAACATGTGCAAATACAATTGAACACAATCTAATAACTGCTATATCTATTAAACACCTAGCAAGACTACCAAGTAGTTAAGCTAGCTAAAATAGGGTTAGCTAACACCATGTAAACATATTAGTCTACTTATTATGAACACCTTTTGCTCTTAGGTGTTATTTCTACATATTGATGCTGCAACTTTAATTTTCTACTACCAAAATGCTCTTCTGGATTTATACCTGGTGACTGGAGATGATAATGAAGTTAATTAGTAAATTAGTAAAGTAAATTTAGTAAAGTAAAATTAAACAATGCTTAATTAGTTTTAATTGGCCTAAAACATTTTCATACCATTACATTTCCAAGCCAATGCAAACCACCAAAAACAACACAATAAAGATTGACAAGGTATAGTAGGTTGGCCCTAGATTCCTGCTTTTGCTGTCAAATTTTAAAACTACTATTTGCATGTCACAAAACAACCTTTTATGTAAGAATTAAGTCAACAATATAGTGCACAGACGTATTTTGAACATTAAACAGACAGACATATATTGCACATATGTAGTGCACAGACATATTTTGCACATTACTTCAGTAGCAGCACACATTTCCAGCTGTAAAACAACATGGCAAATGTTTCTAGATTATTTGGATAACTGTGATCATGACAGAAAGGGTCATATTACAAATGAAAGACAATATTCCTGCATGAGCAATGTATGTACATCAATAAGACTGACACTACAATGCTAAATACAATTTACAAGAGTCAAAGTTGGGACCTTATGTTGTACCAGATGGGCTTTCTTTAGTTTATTTCATTAGTTTAATGTATGTGAAGAAAATGTGTGAAAAAGTAGAAAAACCCTTTTATCAGACCATTAAAAAGCTTAATATTTGTCATTACACCAGCAGTGTACATATAATGTTCAAAGTAATTGCATTCCATAAATTTTTTCTTACTATATAATTTTATCCAATGTATTACTTTTTTTATTTTTTACACAACAGGCAATTAAAGATCTAATGTTCAGTTTGATGATTAAGGTGACTATTTTTTTTTTTATTTCTATTTATTAAAAGACACTAATTATACAAATATCACATACATCTGATATATGTATTTGCAACATATTTTTATTTTTTTGCAAGTTCTTTTCTATCTATAACTCTCATGCCTTGCAGCATTGTGTTACTTCCCACCCTGTTGTACGTTCGGTTAAAAAATATATATATTTTACTATTTAAATAGTTAACCTTCTACTGTAGTCTTTTTTTTAGGAGCAACAGGAAGGTAAACTTGAAATAAATCAAAATGGAAAACACTGTGCATCCTGATTTCACTGCATTAATTTCCTCAGTGACTAATATTGAAACAGACTATTATCCCAAGAAATAAGAACAGAAAGCATCCTTAAATATTTGATCAGTCTTGCTCATTTTCTTCTGCCTTTAGAAAATATTCTAATGTTCTAATAATTCAGCAAATTGAACTTTGTGATGAAACTGGAAGTTAAAATTGTAATGTTTCAAAATTGTATTTTTAATTCATATAATAGGGAATCATGCAGAAATCCCCATCTTATAGAAATATAAATAATTGGATGCTTAGTTGCAACGAGTGGCACACATGAACTACACTCATGTTTCTTGGCCAGCTGTGCTGTTGCATCATTTCTTCATGACGAATAGTGTTGAACAAATGGTCTACAGCTGATTTAATCATCTGCTGTTTTTCTTAACATTTTCAATGGTAACAGAACGCTCATTCACTAGGCCCAGGCACAAAATCACCATTTATAAATAATTTTATTTAATGCAGTTAATAAATTACAGGTCAGGAAAGGAGCAAGAATTAACTTGCATATATCTTTTTATAGAAAGTAATAAATGGTGTTATACTGTACATGGAAAATGGGTCTTGTTTTTCATATGTCTAACATGTGTAACAATCCTAAAATTAAAAATTTCATTTGCAAATTGAGTCCTCACAGCCCCATTACTTTACTGAATTATACAAACACATTCTTGTATCTCTATAACTAAAAAGCAAATACATTTGCAATAATTAATTTAAATCTATTTGGGTTGTTGAAGATGCTGAACTTACAAGCCAACGCTTAAGTAATTCAGTCTGAAGATGATGGTTTACATATCTATTTGGCACATTAAAGCAGCATATTTTCCCATCCTCATATTTAATATCAGCTGTAAAAAAAAAAAAAAACTAAACAAAAAACAACAACAACATGGCAACCTCCAGACTTTTGGATAGCTGTTTTTATGAGAGAAAGTGTCCCATTTCAAATAAAGGACAACATTTCTGCATGATCAAAATCCATTTTTCATGGGTCAAAGGGCTGACCTCATGTTAGACCAGATTTGTTACCTTCATTTGTTTTAGATTCAGGTATATAGGGAAAATGTGTGAATAAATGTGAAAGTGGGAATGAAAATGACAAATAGTAAAACCACTTCTCATTTTGACCCCCCCCCCCCTCTCTCTCTCTCTCTCTCTCGGAACAAAAGCTATATGTATTAAAGCACAGTGTTCTCATTTTGTGCTGCACTTTTTATTTTCTAGATATCAAGAATCTGATAATACTGTATTGAGTAAAAGATGCTGAGACCACTCCACAGTCCCTGTCAAGGTGGCGACATTTCCATCATCCTAATATAATGATAATGACAGGGGAGGAAAAAAATAAGTCAATTTCAGGATTGTAATAATCGATACAAAAACCATTCTCGAGCGACAGGTTTTCAGGAGAAGTCACCAACCTGCACGGTTATCTCCAGAGAGCAAGGCCAGACTCAGTCATTACTCCAGCTGCCTGAGAGACACCTGATTGGCGGCAGCTGACAGTCAGCGGAGCGATAAGGCCGCATGCTGGGTGCTGCATGCATTGTTTCTCCAATCATGACTGGCACAGGGTTGATCTGCCGATAAGGACATCATCAGTGGGCTGAAGAACATGCTAGCACACTGGGAGAGGGCCCAGTCGAACAGACTTGCATTTGTATTTATTGGTTAATGAATCAATGTGGCTTTTGGTGGAGGAGAAAGAGGTCTTAGTGTTACTGTGAGTATCTATCATTTCCACCTGGCGGTTGTGGCACTGCAAGGTCGCCACTGATAGCCGGGGAAAGGCAATCACTAAAGAAGCGTGGATGAGGAGACAACAGAAATGGATAGAGGATGTAAATCATCCTCTCAAAGGATACCGCATTGTCCCTGACTGTAAAGGTCTGGTTTACAACGCAACTGCAATTTAAAAGCCATAAAGCAGCACAAACATGACATGATACATATTACTATTGGGATTTGAATGTGTAACTTTAAACTAATGTTTTTGCTAGTTTAGAGTAATTTAGTAAGACGTTTCTCATGTCTGAAAAAGTATATATATATATATATATATATATATATATATATATATATATATATATATATATATATATATATATATATATATATATATATAAAATCGTGAATAATTGCATGATTGCCAAGAGTTAACTTACTAATTGCACATTTTTATTTGTTCTTAATGTACCTTAAATTAATACTTTTCAAAATTTGCAATTAAGAAAAATGGACTTGTGTAGATTACAGCATTCATACAGTCCTGTAGATCAGTGGGCTTCGAATGAAAGCCCTGAAAACTATGCCACTTGAATAATCAAAATGGGTGTAGACCAATATGGATGCCTTATGCAAATGTATGTTTATTATTAGTAAAACCATACTCAACATAAAGCATGGAAATAAAACACTCTTGTAAACGCTTTAAAGTAATTATGGTGTTTTAAATTACGCAAATCATCAGGATACCAAACGGAACTAATCCAGTTTTAATTGCCGGATGTGTGCTTCACTTTTTATATCTAAGTAAAGAAAGGACATTGCCAATAAATGTGTTTTGCGTTGAAGGTTTTAATTACACCTCTTTTATATTTATTTATTTATTCTTATTGAAAATGGTCAAACAAAAATGTGCTCTACATTAATCTTTAATAAAAATGAATGCTGTTAAAATGAATTTGTGTTATTATCGCATTAATTTTGACAGCCCTAATATATATATATATATATATATATATATATATATATATATATATATATATATATATATATATATATATATATATATATATATATATGTATGCCTACCTAAAGATATCGACCAGACATAACATCACAGTGTGTCATTATGAGCAGTGAGGTGAATAAAACTGATTATCTATTTGCGGCACCTGTTAGTGGGTGGGATAAATTAGGCAGCAAGTGAACATTTTGTCCTCAAAAAATGTTTAAGCGCAAGGATTAAAGCAAGTTTGACAAAGGCCAAATTGCATGGCTGGACGACTGGGTCAGAGCATCTCCAAAACTACAGCTTTTGTGAGATGTTCCTGGTCTGCAGGGGTCTGTATCTATCAAAAGTCGTCCAAGGAAGGAACAGTGGTGAACCAGTGACAGGATCATTGATGCACGTGATGAACGAACCAACCAGCGACCCAACACAATATTACGCTGGTTGTCATAATGTTATACCTATGTATATAGGTGACCGTAAAGTTAAGCCCGGTCGGTGTGTACATATAAATTGTACATTTTTTAATTATAGACTGTACACTGGGCCAGGACCACTGCCAAGTGATCAATGTCTTTTTGAGATGCGATTGCATGAACATTTCAAAGTAAATTTGAAGGCACAAGTAGTTTCTAAGTTGATTACTCTTTATCAGGCAAAAGTTAGGAAGCACACAGCCTTCTGCATAAACCATTAAAAACAAATACTCATTCGAAAGCATCTGTGCAACTTGTACAAGAGGCACTGCTCCGTGAGACTCTAGACTTCGCAATTAAACCCAATTCACAGAGGAGCCTGGCAGAGTAACTAATTAGTAAGCGCAGAGGTGTTCTTAATGAACTAAGCCATTCCACCCTTACAAAAAGAGATGCCTCATAGAAACACACTCTCTGATTAGCTTCAATTAAATGCAACCATACTAGATGCACTTTTTTTCATGCAAATTGACTTCCCTTTGCTAATGTAAATTCTATTTAGATGTGACATGGTTGTGTGTCAGTCAAGAAGGTGTGTGAAGATAAGCGAATGGGATTTGCTTAATTTTTTCCTCCTCATCACTGTAGAAATCTCCTCATCTTGTTCAGTCATGTGTATCTCATTGTTACAAAGAAGCATCATCGCTAAAATCAAATATTTATATTTTGTAAGTCTGTCCTCAACATATCTCACCCAACCTGGCCAAAATCCATTTTTCTCCAAATCATGTCTTTGCTCTCTTTATTAATTTATTCTAGCCTGTAAATAGAAGCTGGCAGCTTTGGTTTTAAGTCAGAAGACATAAGCCTCCAGAAGTGTTGAAAGTGCTGGGACACTATGGTGGATAGGCTGCAAAATAATGCACAAAAATAGGCATATATGAAATTGAATATGATTCATTGTGAGATTTAAGCTTTTTAAAGAATCCATTTCCTTTTGGGTTTTTTAGGATTGACACAAACCTGTGTGATGAATAAAGAGGGGCTAAGGAGAAGAAATTGCTCCTGGGATTGGAGTGGGGGTGGTTGGGGGACTATGGATGCAGTGTGGCGGTTATCTCGAGTCACACTGCTTTTGGCTTGGATGTGCGCCAACACTGATGACAGACACAAGGCAATCAAGAGCAACTTATCAAAAGTGAGGGGAAGCAAATCAGCAGGTACAGTAAATGAGACACTCATACAATTATAGTACAAATCTTCCGAGTTGTAGTTTTAAGCACTGGGGGGAAAAAAGTGTAACATCTCTGTTTGAAACGGTTTGAAAATGTTTATAGTTATAAGATCATCATACTTTAAATGAGCAAAGCAGCATCAACACAACATGAAAAGACAGCCAACTCTGACCTGTTGTAAACATCCATGAGGTAGGGAGCATGAATGAAACAGGCACGAATGGCATAGGGGACTTTTTAACCATAGCAACCAAAAGAAAACGTATCCAATTTCCTTCATCCGCCCACACACCCATCCTGGTTAAAACTTTCTGTTGGTCTAAAGTTTACACCATGGCAACAAAAAGTAATTAAATTCATAGCTTCTGACCTGACCAGCCAGATATCCTCCCACTCCCTGGTTTTAACAGCCCCTTAATGCCAATATTCAAGCTTATCTCACAAATACGGTCATAGCTAGGTAGTCAGGTCATAAATTCCTTTTCCTTTGACTGTCTATGCAAATCTGTGGAGAATATGTTATTGAAAGTAGGATGCTATCACTACCAGTAGTCATGCTGCTATCTGCAAGCTTCAGATAGGTATACAGCTATTGTATGAAGCAAGGAGCCATTAATAAATCTGAAAAGGCAAACCCTGGTTGATTCTTAAGGCTAAGGCACTTATGACTCAGTTAGAGCCTCTATGAGATAAGTTAAAAGGCAAGTAATTGGCCTAAGATTTGAACAAGGACCTTATACAGTCACATACAATAATGACAACTACTCTATAGTAATACCAACAGTATAATTAAAGCCAGGTCATGCAAGGAGATTGAAAAACATTCACAAGAGTAGAGTAGAAGTATATGGAACAATTTCATAATAATAATTAATAATAATGAATTAATTATTTACTTATTTGGTGTAGTCTTGTACAGAATAAAGGAATTTTAGTCATGGAATGTAGCAGGGGAAAATTATGGCAAGGTGCTGGTTTATCACAAATAGATTCAAATCCATTGCTCAAATAAATACACAGGAACAGCCAAAAACAATAAAGAACATGATGAACTGTAAACCAAGAAAGTAGGTACTATGGCGAACATTCAACAAAACCTTGTGATTAAGCACAGAAACAGCAGGGGATTAATAGACAAATAACGTAGGAACATAAACACAGAACAGGTGCACACATTTGGGGAAAAATCCAATAACAAGACATGGGTGTAGACATTTACATTAATGGCATTTGGCAGAGGTCCATTATCCAAAGCAACTTGCAAAGTGTTTACAAGAGACAGAACCAAAACCAAAAAGGCAAATAACATACCCTATAAAAACATGGGCAAATAAGTACATCTTACTCCCTAGAGAAAGAATTAATGGAAGAATTTGTGTTGAAACTTAGCAAATTAATTGTCTCAGGTTTTTTTATGCATATGCAAAATATTATACACTCTTGCCCTATATCATATATTAATACACACAAGTAATTTTGTAGAAGTTGTCAAATTTTTAAAGCACATTAACACTGCTATGGAACACACACCTATATATATATATATATATATATATATATATATATATATATATATATATATATATATATATATATATATATATATATATATATATATATATATATAGTGTTAATGTGCTTTAAAAATTTGACAACTTCTACAAAATTACTTGGCAAACTTACCTCATAATTTGCAATTAAGAAAAATGGACTTGTGTAGATTACAGCATTCATACAGTCCTGTAGATCAGTGGGCTTCGAATGAAAGCCCTGAAAACTATGCCACTTTTTATTACTATGTTGTATGATTATCACGACAAATGTATTTATTTAACAAAATACCTTTATTACTAGTTTGTAACTAGTATATAGTATATATACGTACGTTACCTCAATAGTTCACACAACCCTACCCCACCCAAAGTAAAAACATCTATATACAACAATGCTTAAAGCTTGCACAGATTTTAAGGTAATAAATCCAGATGTCCAAAGAGCTCAGTAATAGTTGTGCCAGCCCATTTAGTGCCAGCACATCTGTCTCAATTCCTACTGAATGCCTTAATTAACAGGATCCAGATCCAGTTCCGGAGCAGCTTAGGACTGCCGATAAACTCTACAGTCTTCCTGTAGCAGAATTGTGAAGCCCTGAGGTTATATGTGAGGAAGGAAAATGCATTATCAGTCCCGAGCAAACACCAATGCATCATTCCAGTACACTGTTCATTTCCATATTCAAACCCACACCCCCACTATTAACAGTGCAGAAAAAAGAGAAACTCCATCATAGCAATGAAATACAAATATAATGTAACCCTCGGCCAGAGGAAGCCTATTAGAGTATCTCTTTCCTTTTCTCTCCGCATTCATTAACTCTTACCATTTACCGGCAAGACAGTGCAAGTCATTAAAAATGAATCCATCTCAATTAGGTGATGCATTAACAATATCCCAGATGAGGTATTTCGGAAACTCGCTCTCCTTATTCGAGCCTCTGACATACAGAAAAACCTGGCATGGCAACCTAATGATGTGCTCATGCCACAGATGGCGAATGTGTAGGCTCTTAGCACTGATGGAATAATTAAAGAATAAAAACACAACGCTGTTATCATTCCCTGTTTTTTTTTTTGTTTTTTTTAAGTGCATCAGTTAAGCATCATCTATTAATAACCTGTGCACACAACCGATGCCCATGTTTAAAAAGTATTTATGGGTGTCTTTCTAACTGAGAGGAGAATACAATGGAGGTATGTCCTAAGGCGATAGTTGAGCCACACAGTGAATTCAGGTCATTTTGGCAGAATTGTGGGATGTTCCTGTAAAGCTCATTACTGGCCAGGCTATGTAGAGGATTACAAGACTGGGACAGAGGCAAGCCATCTTATATGGGCAGACAGGCATACTGTCTGCATTGGCTTACCTTTTTTTTAAGAGTGGGAGAATTTGGGCAAAGTAAAAAAAAAAAAATTGCATCTCATAGTAAACCAAAAGGAGGCCAGTACTTTGTTGAAAGGCCTTGCCTGTGATGCTGTAGGCATCAATTTTGTTTTTGATCTGCCCCGGCATGTTTTCTGGTAGCCCTGAAAAAGCACTTTCTCTCACCCTCTTCGTGTCTGGCAGACCCATCAGTCACTGCTCACTATCATATCTTAAAGGAGAGCACTGACACTTCTCCTTTACAGTCCGGGATTGATGGACAATGCACATTACTGCTCTCCCCCTTTTTAAAGTAAAAGTGACAGTGTGGTCAGAGTGTTCTTTTAGCAACCAGGTCATGATCCCTGTTGATTCACGGTAACCACAATTGATGGCGTGACACTAATAAGAAACGGTACCAGTATATGATACTGTACCACATTTGAAAAACGAGGGCTTGGTAAAAAGGAAGGTTTCTCTTTTATGGGTTTTGTGATTGATATGATTGCTTTGTCAACCTTGATAAGGACAAACCTGCGAGCTCTCTGCTCTATGCGGCATGCTATTGGTGCTCTTACTACTGAATGGGAATACAGAGAAAAGTCATATTATATAATTGTGTATCCTCAAAACATTGTTGAGCACTACATAGGTTGTATGCTGAATTTCCATTCAACTTTTCTGATAATAATAGTTTTTCCTTTAAGTTGGAATGGTGTGCTTTTGCTAATGACTTGTAGTAATTTGTATATTGTAATCTTTCACTGTCCCCTGTTGCACTGTTTTGTCCCAAATGGTTTAATTTTATGTCTGTTGTTTGTGTAAGGTATATGTACAGTCAGATTACTTCCTTCACCTGGTTAACTAAGTGCAAGGTTTCAGCAGAAGAAAAAGATTTGTATGTAGGCTGCCCAGGTGCTTGTTCAGTCTCTTGTCATTTCAAGACTGGACTACTGCAACTCTCTGCTGGCAGGTCTTCCTCCGAACACTATTCGTCCACTGCAAATGATCCAAAACGCAGCTGCACGACTTGTATTCAATCTACCCAGGTTCTCCCACACCACCCCACTGCTGCGCTCCCTTCACTGGCTTCCAGTAGCTGCACGTATCAGATTCAAAACACTGATGCTTGCCTACAAGGTCAAAAATGGACCAGCACCATCTTACCTCAGAGACCTCATCACACCTCGCACTGCACCACGCTGTCTGAGATCCTCCAACACCGCTTGACTGGTTCCACCTTCTCTCAGAATGAGAGGTAAGTATACTTTAAGGCTCTTCTCTGTTTTGGCACCGAGGTGGTGGAATGAACTTCCCCTAGATATCCGTACAGCGGAGTCCCTGACTATCTTTAAGCGACGGTTGAAGACCTACCTCTTCCTGAAACACTTAAATTAGCACTTTCCAAGTTTGCTTTGTAGAATTCAAGAGTTATATTTATATTATGTTTGTAATCTTGCATACCAGTGTAAATGTATTCATTGCTAGAGACTCACAGCACTTTTGTACATCGCCCTGGACAAGGGCATCTGCTAAATGCCGCAAATGTAAATTTATGTAGGTTTTATATACTGTAGATATATGTAAATTTTTATAGGTTATATGTATAAATATTTTTATTCTTTATACCTATAGTGTTCATATATGAGGTGGTAAAAAATTAAGAAAGTCTTTTATTTTTCTATGTTTACACACTATCATCTTTAAAATAGTCCCCTTGCACAGCAATGCAGCGCTTCCAGTGTTCCTGACACCATCTGCAAATCTGCACTGGATCTCCGCAAAGGTATCAAAGCGGGACCTCTGAGCTGGATCTTCATCTTCAGGAACAGACTGAAGTCCGCATAAGACAAATCTGGGGAGTAGTATGGGTGCAAAAGTGAGATCATGTGGATTGTTCTCCAATGATCATCATGCACAAGAAATTGTTTAGAAATTATTAGGGGTTGAGCTTGTTGAAGGTCTTCCTGGTCTTCTGATGTTCTTCAGCTCTTGAAGCACGCGTGCCACTCAAAACACCTTCGAACGACTCATTGCAGCATCAGTGTGCATAAAACATATGTCATGTCAAACGTCTCTGTGTCAGATATGCCCAGTTTAATGCAGAATTTCAGATTTGCTCTTTGTTCTAACTTGCTGTCGATGATGAAATTGGAGAATAGCACCAGTTAGCACCATTAGTCTCATAGAACCGTGATCCTGTGAGGCACAATATTTAGTTCCTTTGTATGTCTATATATGGCAGAATGACAGTAAAGCTACTTTGATACTGTACAAATCCCTCTCGTTGAGATTATACCATTAGCACATAGATCAATCAACAACATCTATTTGCTCTTCTTAAGCCAAAACTACACCAATGTGTGCATGAGCAATAATGCTGAAATCAACATTATGATGCTGTATGATTATTACTGCAATTGTTTTTATGCAGCAAGATACAGCAGGGAACAAGCATGAGCCATTGAGATGTATTTGGATTTTTCTTGCCTATTTATTAAAGAAAGAAATACACTAGAGAAAGGAGAAAACAAAAGCCTAGTTGCTGTTAAAATTGAAACGATCGTAAATCTACAACTAATGGCTAATCACTTATCTAATCTGCATCCTTCAAATCACCTTGATAGCACACATTTCCAAAATTCTTTGATAACCAATGCAATTATATAGTATTTATCCAAAAACACTAGAGATGTTCCATTCAAACTTTCTATTACCTGTGTGTTTCCTTTCCTTACATATTTAATAATGGGAAGAGTCTATGACCACCCTTGAGGACTTGTATTATAATCTTTAAAATAACCATTTAATGGCATTTCTTTATCTTTTTTGCTTTAAAAATCTTACATTATGTTGGATAGGTTCATTTTATTGCACACAATGCAATGAAACTGCTTGCTGATAGCAGTGCCACTGGGATTTATTCCTTGCTTCATCCCTACATAAAGAGGGTGATGCAAAAGTACTTTAGTCTTTTAGTGTAAACCTGCCTCTTTCACCTCCCCATCTGTACTTCCCTTTTAGGAACTTGAGCTGCATCGAAACGCTTTGGGAACACGACTGCATTGTCCATGCTCTTAATAATGAGTCTAATCAGTCAAAATTGAAGACAGGCTGTCACCAGCGGGGTGACGTCCCGACCAGGGAATAAAAAGCGCACCTAGAGAGAAGACTGCTTCAGCTTCTGTTCATTCATGAAGAGCTCTGTATAAAATTGAATGTTTGTCTGTCTGTTTTGTCAAAAGAATGAAGACATCCGAGAAAACCAAGCACAAATCTCGGCCGTGTGCTTCTCCATGTCCTTGTTTCATTTTGGTAAGGGATAGATACAGCATGTGTGTGGCTTGTTTGGGAGCGGAGCATGCGATTTCAGCTCTTCAGATAGCCGATTGCCAGCACTGCACTTGCATGCCTATAGCAGCTCCGCTCTGCTCCGCTCCTGGCAGGTGCTTTTTGAGGAGAACGCCCCTCACTCCTTGCAGTTCTGATCCCACTCTTGCTGAGGCAAAGCGGCACTCCGGTTCCCGGGGTTTGCTTACAGATCTTGCAAAAGGTTTGGAGACGGGCTTGTCCCTTTCTCCTTCCTCCTCTGCTTGGTTCAACTCTCGTTCGGCTTCAGAGGCACGCCTCTTGGCGATGTCTTTCCCCCGTCACAAGAGTGCACTTACAAACATGATTGTGAGGAGCTCCTGGAGGTTGTGAGATGTGGCGTTCAGAAGCTCGATATAGCTTGGCCGGCCGGTGAGCATAAAGCCCCTCCCTCGGGCAAGCTCGATGAGTGTTTTTTGCTCCCGGCATCACAGCCTCCACATCAGGGCTTGCCATTTTTCCCTGACCTACACACCGAGGTGTCCATGTCCTGGGCGCAGACTTTCTCAGCCCGCCCCTTCAGCCCCAAGATCGCAATTTATTCCAACATCTCTGTGTTTAGGGATTATGGCTATATTGTCATGCCACGGGTTTAAGAGACTCTCCACTCCCCAGGTGTGGCATCTTCCCTAAAACCCCCGACATTACCCACCAAGCCCCTGCGCACTACCTCAGCGCTGATGGGTAAGGCTTACCCCTCAGCAGGTCAGGCCGCTGGATGTTTGCACATCATTTCGGTATTGCAGGCATACTAAGCCAACTTTCTGCAGGAGCTGGATCTGGGACTTCATAGTTCCAAAAAAGGTTGTGTCTCAGATCAGATCCGAGGATTGGTTTGTCACAGTAGATCTAAAAGATACCTACTTCCACGTACCCATCTTTCCTTCTCAGATGAAGTTCCTGAGGTTTGCTTTCGAGTTCAAAGCATTCCAATATTCTTCTTAGCTGTTAATATCATGAACAGCAGCTACGCTAATTCCTCTCCACTGCTTCTCTTTCTCTCCCCATCCCGAGGCATCCTGAGGTTTGGCCAGCTCCAGTCACGTCCCACCTCGTGAAGATTATGGACCTATGGATGATCATGGAGAAGTAGATGCCGAGTGTTTAAAGGCCCTGGCATGGAGAAGCTGATGCTGGATCTATGATGATCACAAATTGTTCTGTATTGTTGAAAGATTTATGACCAAACTCTTGATGTCACCCATATGAGGATGGGTTCCCCTTTGGGTCTGGTTCCTCTCAAGGTTTCTTCCTCATATCATCTAAGGGAGTTTTTCCTTGCCACTGTCGCCACGGCTTGCTCATCAGGGACAAACGCACACCATTCACCTTCACTGTTGTTTTCTGTAAAGCTGCTTTGAGACAATGTCTGTTGTGAAAAGCGCTATACAAATAAACTTGACTTGACTTGACTTGACTTAGCACTTAGCGGTCCGGCATCAAGATGTCGTTCCTGCTCACATGAGGCTGAGTACCGGGAAAAGTGTGCCTTCTCCGTACAGAGAACCACCTATCTCTGCATCATTTGGGATTCCGCATGTATGCATGTGCAGCTTTCCTCTGCCCGCATAGCGTCCATCCTCACGGCGGTCAGGAAGGTCAGAGAAGGGCAGTCACTCACTGTGAAGCAGTTCCAAAGACAGTTTGGGCTCATGGCAGCAGTGTCCAGTGTCATTCCTGCATTCCTGGCTCAGAGCCCAGGGCTCAAAAAGGGCAATCCCCTCCGCACGATCTGGGTCGCACGGCGATGCCTACATGCATTAGATGCCAGGAGAGATCCTGGGTTCCTACTCCAAGGAGTTGCCGGTCGTCGCATTGTGCTTACAACAGATGCGTCCCTCACGGGAGGGCGAGCGGTCACGAGTGGCTCTGTACAAGGTCTATGGGACAGTGTCCATCTGAGGTGGCCATGCTTCTTGTCTTTAAAGCTCTCCCTCCCGGACTTTAGAAGCTATCACGTGTTGGTCTGCTTTGATGGCTTACGACGCTTGGTGGTCTTATATATCAACCACCAGGGGGGCTGCGTTCGCGCCCCTGTACAGGCTGGCACGAAAGATCCTCCTGTGGGCCCTGGGGAAGCTCCTCTTCTTTAAAACAGCTTATATCCCGGGCCGCTTGAATAATGTAGCAGACACCCTGTCGAGACAGGGGTCCAAGCCCATGGAGTGGCGCCTCCACCCCCAGGTGGTGGAGCGTTTTTTAGAGATTTTGGCAAAAGCCCTATGGTTCTCCCTATATCCACCAGCCCCTTTGGGACTGGATGCTGTGGCGCAACCGTGGCCGAGGCTGTGTCTTGACGCCTTTCCCCCGGTCACGCTGCTTCTGGGAGTTTGAGAGAATTCGCCTGGACGGAGTATGTCTCCTCCTGGTAGCCCTGCGGGGGTCTCTCCAATGAGGTGGTAGAGCCCTTTCTCCAATCCAGAACTTCCTCTACGAGGGGGTCATATGCTGCGAGATGGCATCTGTTTAATGCATGGTGCTCTCGGCACCGATTGGACACAGTCCACTGCCTGGTTGGTTTAGTGCTGGAGTTTTTCCAGGAGCAGTTTGCTAAATGGTTGGTTCCATTAACCATTAAAGTATACGTGTCCGCCGTTTGAGCGTATCACGCCTCATGTCCAGGCATTCACTAGGCAGAGACCCATTCCTGCTGCGTTTTCTCCGCGGCACCCACTGAGGCCTCCGTTGTTTCTCAGAGTGCCTGAGGAGAGTAGGAAATTTACAGGCCCTCTCTGTGGCCCCCTCTTTCCTGGAGTTTACTCCAGGCTTGACCAGTGCCTTCCTGAACCCTAGAGCGGGTTACGTCCCCACGGTGCCCTCGGTCGTCCCACGACCTGTCAGGCTCCAGGCATTCAACCCTCCTCCTTACCTGACAACAGACCAGGAGAGGTTAAACCGGCTGTACCCGAGCGCTGGACTGTTACATACGTAACCTAGAGTCGTTTTTGGACAAACAGACCAGTTTCTAAAGCTTCAGCTTTCGTGCTTATATCTCCATTAACAACACCATAGTCATAAATCACTGACGAGCCAAGCCAAATTTATCCTTCATAACTCACCTTCTGGCTGCATTGCACTGTGCATTAGTTGCAGTTTGCAGTATTTAATTTATTTGACACTAAACTTTTTTTTAGGAACTTTTATTGTGTTTGCTGCAGCCAAAACCCTTTCTCTCTGAATAAACACTTTTGTAATTGTGCTAGCAATATTCATTTTATAATAATGATTAAATTATATACAAGGACAACACAAGCATTTTAATAATCCCTGGATTCACTATGAACCTCAAATATTTACAATAGAAGTCCAGAGTAGGAGATTACAGATGCAGTACCATGTGAAGAACCAAAACATTATCTCATGAGCAAAAATATTAGTATTCACATACACAGAATTTACATTTCAAACTGTGAAAATTTAATCCTATATTCTTTAACAATTATCTGAATTTCTATTTTTAATATGATATTTTACCGAGTTGAGGAAGTAAGTCCAATGTGTGCTCTCTTTCTTCATTTTTAGACAGGCTACTGGCAAGACAACGGTGTTTATGCATGTAATTTTCTCCCATATGCTAATGCTGTATGCTAATCAGTGCCTACAGAGCCTATAATTGGTGATAAGCCTCACTGCTGTGCCTCACTGTTAAGATGATGTGCATCAGCCTAACTCTATCTATTTTAAATCATGAAAAAAGGAAAGAAAAAAGCCCAAGACAATACTTTAGGCCTTCTTGGTCCAAACGACAGACTCACATTATTCGATCTCCCGAAGCCACAACAAACAACTTCTCATTGGTGGGGAGCTACATATTTAAAACTTAAACCATCCTTCATAAAAGGCATGCCGTCAACTGTTTAATCATCAGTGCATCACTAAATGTCAGTGGAGAAAAAAAATGGCCAGGGATCTATCAAACACAAGTGTAAAATGCTCAATAAAATGTTATTCTGCCTGTGAAATCTGTTTTAATTGCCCTCAACATAGGGTTGACAAAGTGTGCTTTATTTCCTACCTCGATATAATGATAATGTCCTAAATAAAACAAGGTAATAATTAATAAAACGGCTGAGATTCTAAACATTAAAATACACAGAGCAATAAAGACACATAGAAATCCTTGTTATTTATTAATTTTTGCAAAATGCATTACCATTAAATACATTATAATTAAAATATTACTAAGAATCTTTTGAGTATAACACCTACTGATATATGAAGTGCTTAAAATGCCCTCGATGCACTTTGATGCTTTGCTAATTTAATTCAGGACCTTCGCTAACAACAATAAAGATAGCGGATGCTAATAAAATCCGAAAGCAAACGCTACTAAACTGACTAATCTGCTTGCATATTCATATTTTAATCTATATCAGCATGCGTGCTTCCTATAGATGAGCTGCACATTCCCATTCCCTTTATCTTTCATGATGCGCTGAGCAGAGGCTAATATGGAGCCCCCCGTGAGCGGTGTGGTCTTTAAACGACTGTTAACCCGCATCTCACAGTGCAGACATGAAGCATAAAAAATCCAGACGTGTGCAGCCCGGAGAGTAAATCATAAGAGCCATCAATAAATAATTACATTCAAATGTCTCTTAATGACCAAACTTTGCTGACAGAGCTGGAGTTTATGGGCTCTGATTAGGGCTCGCGCTGGACGCTTTTACGGCACGCCGGTCATAAAGAGAGGCTTCTGGCTCACTAATGACACAATGGCTTAAAGATAAAAGCCCCCTACAATGTAAAAAAGCACAATAACAGCACAACAGCTACTGCAGTGCAGTGTAATATTACAGCTGGCCCTCCATTAGATGGCTTTTATATCAGCTAGCACGTGCCGCTTATATCACAACAGAAGGGCGGTGTGAAAAACACAACAAACGTGCAAACAAAAAAAAATTCCCAAGTCTCCTCTTACCCTCCAAAATTAATTCCAATTTTATTTGGATAGCTCTTATACTGTAGCAATACATGTGGTCACAAAACAGCTTTACAGAAATACAGATATGGATTTAGATCCCTATTGAGAAAGCCAGGGGTTACAGTGGTGAGAAAAAAACTCCATGAGGAGAGAAATCTGACACAAAATGTAGCACATCCTCTTCTGACACCAGATATTGAGATTATATATTTTTACTTTTCTATAGCAGTATAATCTAAAGTCAGAAAAGTATTAAGTGTGATGTAAGGATGTTCAGTTTGACCATCGCTGTCATTAGTTATTAAAAATTCATGCTGCGCATATTATTGCCCATTTAAATGTTTTGGATTTGAGCTCATTGGCCTTTTCCAGAAAAGAGAAGAAGGATGCAGGTGTTACACTGTGGTTTCAGTACTGTTTAATTATTCAACGTGGTCTTAACCTCAAAGTTACATTGCTGTCCTAAGAGTTCTACAGAGTGAGTGGTGGGTATGTTGGCAAAGCCACTGCTATTTATTTCATACCCTTGAAAACAGTATACTGTACAGTGCATCTTCTGTGCGTGTGACACTATAAACATGAAAACGTGCAAAAATGTACATTGGTTATTGTGTGTTAGAATAGACCATAAGTGACAACACACTTACTGAGCCTGAAATACAGGGAGCTGCATGGAATCTAAACAATTAAAGCAGCAAATATCCTTCTTTTTCACATAGAGGATTTGTTTGATGGCATGTAGAAGACAGGGCTGTATCTGTTTCAGATACCCAGAGATACAGACACAGAGACACACATGCACACACTCCAACACTCATCTGGCAGACGGCTACCTGTGGAGCGTCACACTGTTTCTCCCATCACCTGTCTTACAGTAGTCCCAAAGGTACTTCCCTGCCTAAAAAACACATTTAATCTCAATATCTCTGTCTCTCTCTCTCTCTCTCTCTCTCTCTCTCTCTCTCTCTCTCTCTCTTTCTCTCTCTCTCTCTCTCTCTCACTCACACACACACACACACACACACACACACACACACACACACACACACACACACACATCCACACACAGCCTTGCCAGATTTGCACAGTGGAGCCCACCCGTACCACTTTTACTGTCACCCACACAACATAAAGGACAACACTCTACCATCCAACACCTCCTCCCCACCTTCCCTTACCAGACCTCCTGTGCCTCGAATATGAATTATTTAAACCATCTACAAAAAAAATTTACATTCACATATTTGGCCCAACTTTTAAAAAAAGCAGGTTGTAATAAATGGTTGTGCTTTTTTCACCAACCAGATACTGTTAGAACCTTAAATATATTTAAAAACACAGTAAAAGATAGAGGGGAATCCAGTTGAGTGACATTGAGGGTGAAAGTAATGCAGAAAGAAAAAAAAAGAAATTCAAACGAAGAAAGCGTGGATGTTCTTTTGCATTTTCTCGCCCACACACACTCACACACTCCTCCATGATTTAGCTTAAGGCTGTGGATGGGAGCCATAGTGCAAAGTGTAAGAAGTGTAGCAAAGTATAAGGACATGATGTGAGTAATATGTGGTTTGAAGAGTGATAATTAGCGGGGGGGTTTTGTTAGTAGAGTTGTACAATAGATAGATAGATAGATAGATAGATAGATAGATAGATAGATAGATAGATAGATAGATAGATAGATAGATAGATAGATAGATAGATAGATAGATAGACAGACAGACAGACAGACAGACAGACAGACAGACAGACAGACAGACAAACAGACAGAGTAAACACAAATCAGCCAAACTGAACCAGATGCTGGTAGGTACTTACCACTGCATACCAGCAACACCCCACAAGACCTGCCAGGCATGGATATTCTCAAACCCAGTTGTCAGTTGATGTGGCCCTTATCAAAGTCACTCAGATCCTAATCCCAATTTCCATGCTTCCAAAAACAACAACTTTAAGAACTTTGAGAGTTTTCATGTGCTGCCTATTATAACCCGCTAGAAATAAGATAATAAGTTAATTCCTTATGGTGGATCAGTGTATATTTCAAATTTGGGGTGTATTTATTTGACCATGTGAAATGATGAATCATTTGAACGGTAACAATGGAAATAAAAATAAAATCAATCATAAATTAGTTATTTTCAAATAACAATAATGAAAAAAAAAATGTGTAAATAATTTTAAAGACCAGCAGAAATAAAAGTTACCTCAGATGTTAATCAAAGACATCATATATCAATGCTAATATATTAAATAGAAATGGATTGTTTTATGGTATACAGAATTACTTGCCATTCTTGAATTATAACAGGTTTAGTGATCATAAAAATTGCCATCTTATACAAGAAGACAAAGTATCACTGATAGATATCAATTATTTGGTGCTATACTGTATGCATAAAACTGTATTGTGTGGAAGCCTGAGGTTTTCTCCCCTTTGTTTAATGGCATACTGTATTGGATGTCATGAGTGCAAAACTAAAGCACAATTTCATTTTTCTTCCAGAGTCTTAAAAAGTGACAACAAATCCCCTCTTTAAATGAATGTAAATGTCTAAGGTGGACAGAAATTGTCAGAGACAGCACCCATCCATCAAAAGAGCAACAGACTGGCTTGCTCACTCCTATCCCCTTCATTCTCAGCAGCTGAACAGGTGGAGGACACTAACATAGCCACAAATCATTTATCTCCCATTATAGTCTTCTCTCTAACCCTAGCTTCACCAGAGCGCAGGAAGCATAGGGGAAAATAATTACAAGTCTGCATGATAAATCAGTAGCAGAGATTCCTATGTCCAGGTGTTCATACAACACTTAATATTAAAGCGACTCACACAATTAGTGAGGGTTTAATCTAGATCAACAGAGGCACCCAGTGCCCAAGCAGAATAGAAATTAAGCAACAGATTCTCAAGGTAGTAACCCTGAGGACCAAATATTTATTCTCATCAAGCTAAGATGAATGAGTTTGTTTGGTGTAAGAATTCAGTGTTTATTCTTGGATATCGTCCTCATGATAAAGGGATTTAATAGGATGCCTTGTAATTGTCGAAGCATTGCAATGGAAAAAGGGCCATTAAGGAGCATTCGACAGCCTGTTAAAGATGGCAAACACTGTCACTGGGTAAAAATTGAGCTCCAACACTTGGCATAAATTGGGCATGAAGTGCACCCTTCATTTTGCTCCAGCTAAGACCCTGACATGTTGGCATGAGCTGCTCTCGCTCTGTTACTGAATGCAACATGCTGGCTATTAGTGGGAAGGCATCCGTTCATATCTGCAATCTTTCTGTGGCATTATACAATTCATCAGGTCTATTGTTTTCACACAGGAAAGAAAAGGGAGCATTCATGCGTGCGTGTGTGTGTGTGTGTGTGTGTGTGTGTGTGTGTGTGTGTGTGTGTGTGTGTGTGTGTCCAAGTGTAAGAAAAAGGAATTGAAATGAACTATTTTGCATTAAGATTCCTAGCCTGTACTGTATGTGGTAATGGCAAACTCACCACCTCCCAAGTGTTAATGCCTTTCTACATTGCAGCAGGTACAGTCAAGTGACTTTAATTGCTTGAATTTTACAGCTTGCACTCTGTACCATCACTGTCTACAGCAGCGATGTCACTCAAATTCTGTCTACATGTGTCACTCAAATTCTGACCAGGCCACATCATTGTTCGAAAGCAGTAATGTAAAACTGTTCTTTATTTGCAACATGTTATTATTATGTATTCATTTGATCCATTACATTTGATATCCTAATCACTGAAAGTAGAATAAGAGTCCACAAAAGTCCAGAAAAAAGAGACAATGCAACATGATGCACTTTTAAGTGATTTGTTGTACATTTATTGCATTTTATAGATGCCTTTATCCAAAGCCACTTACAAAAGTGCTTTAAAGTTAATCTGTAATACATTCTAATATGGGTTAATAAGGACACCAGTACCATCAGTCATAATCTCTAAATTGGACAGAATTCTGTAAGAATAGGATGCTTTTTTATTTTTTATTAGAAGATATGCTAATTTAGTTCGGAGATGAAGTTGAAGTTCACTACACCATCTAGGTGCAGGTGCCAGAACAGAGAAGTATGCTTTTCTTGTACCATATATATATAGTGAGGAAAATAAGTATTTGAACACCCTGCTATTTTGCAAGTTCTCCCACTTAGAAATCATGGAGGGGTCTAAAATTGTCATCGTAGGTGCATGTCCACTGTGAGAGACATAATCTAAAAAAAAAAATCCAGAAATCACAATGTATGATTTTTTAACTATTTATTTGTATGATACAGCTGCAAATAAGTATTTGAACACATGAGAAAGTCAATGTTAATATTTGGTACAGTAGCCTTTGTTTGCAATTACAGAGGTCAAACGTTTCCTGTAGTTTTTCACCAGGTTTGCACACACTGCAGGAGGGATTTTGGCCCACTCCTCCACACAGATCTTCTCTAGATCAGTCAGGTTTCTGGCCTGTCGCTGAGAAACACAGATTTTGAGCTCCCTCCAAAGATTCTCTATTGGGTTTAGGTCTGGAGACTGGCTAGGCCATGCCAGAACCTTGATATGCTTCTTACAGAGCCACTCCCTGGTTATCCTGGCTGTGTGCTTCGGGTCACTGTCATGTTGGAAGACCCAGCCTCAACCCATCTTCAATGCTCTAACTGAGGAAAGGAGGTTGTTCCCCAAAATGTCGCAATACATGGCCCCGGTCATCCTCTCCTTAATACAGTGCAGTCGCCCTGTCCCATGTGCAGAAAAACACCCCCAAATCATGATGCTACCACCCCCATGCGTCACAGTAGGGATGGTGTTCTTGGGATTGTACTCATCATTCTTCTTCCTCCAAACACGTTTAGTGGAATTATGACCCAAAAGTTCTATTTTGGTCTCATCTGACCACATGACTTTCTCCCATGACTCCTCTGGATCATCCAAATGGTCATTGGCAAACTTGAAACGTGCCTGGACATGTGCTGGTTTAAGCAGGGGAACCTTCCGTGCCATGCATGATTTCAAACTATGACGTCTTAGTGTATTACCAACAGTAACCTTGGAAACGGTGGTCCCAGCTCTTTTCAGGTCATTGACCAGCTCCTCCCGTGTAGTTCTGGGCTGATTTCTCACCTTCCTTAGGATCATTGAGACCCCACGAGGTGAGATCTTGCATGGAGCCCCAGTCCGAGGGAGATTGACAGTCATGTTTAGCTTCTTCCATTTTCTAATGATTGCTCCAACAGTGGACCTTTTTTCACCAAGCTGTTCGGCAATTTCCCCGTAGCCTTTTACAGCCTTGTGGAGGTGTACAATTTTGTCTCTAGTGTCTTTGGACAGCTCTTTGGTCTTGGCCATGTTAGTGGTTGGATTCTTACTGATTGTATGGGGTGGACAGGTGTCTTTATGCAGCTAACGACCTCAAACAGGTGCATCTAATTTAGGATAATAAATGTAGTGGAGGTGGACATTTTAAAGGCAGACTAACAGGTCTATGAGGGTCAGAATACTAGCTGATAGACAGGTGTTCAAATACTTATTTGCAGCTGTATCATACAAATAAATAGTTTAAAAATCATACATTGTGATTTCTGGATTTTTTTTTTTTTTTAGATTATGTCTCTCACAGTAGACATGCACCTACGATGACAATTTCAGACCCCTCCATGATTTCTAAGTGGGAGAACCTGCAAAATAGCAGGGTGTTCAAATACTTATTTTCCTCACTATATATATATGGTACAAGAAAAGCATGCTTCATATATAGCATGTTACACATTTTGGAAGATGTTTAGGAACAAATTAGAAAATTGCCATTGCTATGATCTCCCATCTCTCTAGTTTATGCACTCCATCAACTTTTCTTTTATCACATTTGCGAGGCTTGACACTGGGTGATACTAGGACTAGGACCTACCAAGTTTTTGCATCAAGGGCATTAGATTTGAACCAGAATTTCAGTCTTCTGAGATGTGAGCTTACACTGTAACCTGGGTGATTTCTAGATAGTGTAAAAAAAAGATTTATGTGAAGGCAGTTTAGGCTGGTTCAGTGTTATTTTTTGGCAAGCTTAGACCGGTTGAATGAAACGAGGCACTGGGACAGGTTCAGACAAAAATCTTGGTCAGAAATGGACACGTAAAATCTAGTCAAAATAAATCTGCCATTATTTCAATGTTTGTTTTATTTTTCAATCTGTTCAAATTTTGTGAATTGCTGTATTTAAAATGCTCACAATTATAATTTGACTAGTTGAAACTTTTTTTTATGTAGGTTAAAAATCAAGCACACTCCTAAATGAGTTCAGTTGTGAAATCATCGCAGTACTTCTTTATATCACAGCGCTGCTGAATTCTAAATACTGACTGTTTAGACGTTGTTGATTGATCATTCAACACACAAGAATTCTGACAGCAGTGTTAGCTGGAAAGCAATTTATAGGTTTTTTTTTTTTACTGTACATATACAGTATAATTATTGCTTTTATAGTCACAAATAACAAAGAGACATGTATGGTAGATATCTCACATAACCAGGATTTAAAAAATAAACAATAATCAAACTGTTTTTGAACACAAAAAAGGATTAGTGTTCCAATTTAACATTTATGGAAGGAGTCACCAGTGTTGACACAGTGTAAGATCGAGTAAAAGTCTTCAGAAACAAACTCATGACTCTCTCGGGTTTCAGAAGATTAAACTGCATTTTTTTCCACTTAACTTCAAGTGAGATTATTTATAGCTGTAATAACGTAAGCGATAAATAGAAATAAATAGTTTCACCGCCGTTGCACAACATTAACTGAAACAATAAACAGATAAAAAAGAATAATTACGCCCCGTTCTGTTTTCTTCCTTACATATACAGTATGATCACAATAAGGTTGTCACGTACAGTATATAGAATAATTATTTTTCTCGCCTACACTGTTGCACAGTACAATATAAAAAAAAAAAACGCCACACCTTCAAGCATGTGCTTGGAGGAATATGCACGCTGTGAAGTAGTGTGAAGAATAACAAACCACCTGCTACAGTGCCTCAGGATCTGTCAACATCTAATTAACACTTTTTTTCCCCTCTTGTGTCCAGAATGCAACCTGTGTGTGCGTTTATTTACAGTTGAAAATGTCCTCAACTTGAAAAAAATTGAATCAGAAAAACTAAATATGTATTCATGGTTTTGGGTTATTCCTGTGGGTTATCATGGAGGAAAAGGCAACATATGAAAGCTTGGCTGGATATCTCCAGGTTTACATTGTAGCTAAATACCTCCATCTGCTGCTAGTGCTACAACAGCACACACTGCTGCTATTCTACTATTATATTCATAAGCAGACCAGTTTCTTAACCTCTTGGTTAAAACAAATATATGTTTATAATATCATGACACACACAAAACAATTATATCAAAGCATTCAGAGAAAAGCATTTTATTTTCCACAAATTATTTAATTGTTATTTCAACCAGATTCACCCCGGGTAAAATTACAGAATGATTAAAAAAAACATTGCTCCATAACAGAGGTGCTACATAAAGCAAAGAAATACATCAGACAACACAGATCTATATTAGGGACTATATTAAAGCGTGTGTGCAAATAATGTACAATATATATAATTTTTTAAATACAGAACAAAAACAATATCAGTAAATTGCATTAGAGCAGCGATCAATACACAGAGCTAATTTGGATTAAAGAACAAAGGCATTGTACATATTATGAATAAATATTGTATATGTTAAATTACACAATTTAAAAAAATTATCATGAAAAGAAGCTGTTTTCTCTCTCTCTCTCTCTCTCTCTCTCTCTCTCTCTCTCTCTCTGTCTCGCTCTCTCTCTCTCCCTCTCTCTCTCTCTACGCATATCTAAGTGCATATTTGCATTATATGAAATGTCTAAATTTTTAAGTTATGCTTATGAGTTACTCTATTCCTTACTGACTTATAATTCTTTCCACTGCTGACAAACCACATCGCTTTAGTAGATTTTCCCACTGAATCTTCTTTGACATTTGCATCCCTCTGAGGCAATGAGTCAAATTAGAGCATTACTAGATGTTCCAGCTCACTGAGGAATGCACATCACTTAGTATATTCATCATTTTTTGTTTCTGTTTTTTTTCCCATCCCTCTGTTAGTCATTTTAATGTATCTTTGCTGAGAGTTGTGGATGACGGAGAAAATTACATTTTGGTCTCCACCAGCTTGTTCACTGGATCAGTAAATTTTCAGTGGAGTTAGGTATTTGCTATGGATGCGATATGATTAATGATGAAACTGAGAGCAGAACTGCTAATGGTGTGTAAACGCAGACGTTATGCATGTGTGGCCGCAAGAACGTCTGTTTGCGATAACAAGCAGATTGGAATCAGCATACTGGCTGTTAATTAGCTGCAGTTAATTAGCAAAATGAAAGAATTCCAGAACATTATGCATTCCCCCTAAAAAGAAAACAAACACGCAAGGCTTTTTCCTGATGTAGCCTGCTCACAACACATGAACAAAAATAAATCTTCAAAAATTAAACCACTCTCCTCAGTACTGATTGGAATGTCGAACTATAAAATGTTTGATTCCCTCACACATACTAGCACATGGATTTTAATTGCACATTGGTCAAGTGATTCCAGGCAGAATTTACTAATCAGACATTGCAGACCACACGCACACACACACACATACGCACACACCCACGATCACATTCTGTGAAATAACTGACAGGAACTGGCTCTGCTTCTTCATATTAACAAAGTGTGATCCAAGGATGCATTTCCAGAAGGGTATCAAGGTGCTGTTTTTTTTTTTTTTTTTTTTTTTTTTGTCTGAAACATTTTTGTTCTGCTAAGTGCGTTTTAATGATACTTTTCAATATGCAATCAGCGGAATTGAAGCTAATCCTCTGGTTTAGTTCTATTTGATTTGCAGAACATGGCTAAGCTGCAGAAGGCGGCCACAATTTCTCCTAATTTCCTTGAGCACCTGCCATAGTTAAACTGCTTATCCTAATCTTTAACATTTAAATTTTGAACATGGGCTCTCTTCTGTTCAAACTCATGCAGGCTACAAAAAGGGCTGGACCGTTACTGGGTCCGATTTGGTATACACTTACATTCCGATCAGATCCAGGGATGTTTATGATGTTACACAAGTCTTGGCAGAAACTAAAGGCATGCAACAATGCCATTAGATTTGGAAAGACAAATGCTTATCCAGTGAGAGCCTAAAGATTGCCATTTGAAAAACCAAAGTTGACCACAATTGATTTCGTGAGTAGCGCTTCCACCCTATTCAAAACATGTCAGGCTTTAATAGAACAAAACCACAACAACGTCAATGCTAGTGTTGAAACCAACCAACAAACAAGAAACACCAATTGATGAATTACCGAATAAACTCCCTGTTACAGATATTTTGAACACGTCGGACACATACTGTATAAGATTGCAGGGTTTGTGCTGTGCATCTGGGTGAGGTCTTAACTGACAATTTCAGCTTGTCACTGGCCCAGGTATTAGGGCTGATGTTTTACAACCATTGGTACAGGTATAAATGCACAACCTGATGATTTCTATCCTGTTATACTTAGACACTCGTAATTAGGTGTCTTGAGAAGTCCACAATTAAGGTTGCCTGCCACTGTTGTGACTAATTGTTTGCTTACAACACAAATAATTGCACATTGCTCCTGAACCGAGGAAGACTGTGAGGGAAATTCATCTGCCTACATATATTCTACAACTGTTGGTGATCATGTATACAATTTTGTTGGGTATTTATGCAATAATCTTGCCAAACTCAAGATATGTTTTAAATTCATTGTAAAGACTTCTAATCACACATAATGACCAGAGGAACATCTTATTAACAGCGTTGAAAAACATGTTTGAATTTGTTTTGTATTTTTCTTCAAGGTGTCTAAAATGGCAGATGTTTGTTCACTTAAGCTTTTAAATTGTGTTTACAAGATAAGTAGTCCTTGTATCTGATTAACAAAGCACAGCAACATCAGAGAGAAAGAAGGAGCAACAACACTCAGTGTTAAATGCTTTTTTCTGTTTATTTTTCAAAAAGAAAATAAGTCTGTACAAAACAAATCTACAAAATGTATTGTGTTGCAAATTGTCAAGCACAAGTACTTTATTTATGTAATGGATGTTATAAGGGATTCTACTCAGCGGTGGCAATCATTTTGATCAAGGCATAGGACATTTCACCTCAATCACTGACTCTTCTTGTGCTCACAGTCCACTATCACTCTCAACAACAGATGTCTATTCAGCATTTAGCAGAGTGGATGCATGCAAGGCAGCTGGTCCAGATGGCATACCGGGACGTGTTTTCAGCGCATGCACTGGACAACTGGAGTTTCCTCAGCTCTTCATTCAGCCAACACCCACCTGGATTAAAACAACACTTACATCAGAATGCTGTTCACTGACTTCAGCTCTGGATTCAATACAGTCCTCCCCACTGTACTGATCACTAAGCTCAGTGACCTGGGTATCTGCACCTCTGCAGATAGATTATGGACTTTCTTGTCAACAGACCGCAGTCTGTTAGGTTGGGCAAACGGGTATCTTCGACCCTCATTCTAAACACTGGCGTCCCACAGGGCTGTGTTCTGAGTCCACTACTCTAATCCCAGTTCACCCATGACTGTGCTCTTTTGCATAAAGGCAACATCTTCATCAAGTATGAAGATGACTCTCACCGTGGTCGGCCAGATCAGCAGCATGGTGTACCACCAACAACCTGATCCTTAAATGCCATGAAGACTAAAAAGCACATAGTGGACTTTCGGAAATCTAACAGCAAGAGACACTCCCCAGTCTACATCAAAAGGTTCTCCAGCTTCAAGTTCATGGGAGTTCAAATGCCACAACAGCACCTATACTTCTTGAGATGTCTTAAGAAATCTCATCTGTTCCTAGGGATTCTAACGAGTTTTTACATATGTGTATACTCACTTGTCAATTTTCCAAAATTGACCCCCTGAGGGTTAATTTTGTGCATCATGGCAGATTTTGGTGCTGATTTTAGACTTGGCGCATCAGTAAAAAAATCTTTTTTGGTGGAGTTTATTAATTACAATTTTTTTAGATATCTGAGTAAAAAAAAGGGTGTCGTAAATAATCGTGTGTTGTGTAGAATGTTTTAATTTTGCTTAATTTTTGTTTTTAATGAATATGGTCAAACAGTAATGCGCGCTGCATTAATCACGCGTTAACAGAATTACACCATTGACGATTTTGCGTTAATTTTGACAGCTCTATTATTGATACAAAACAAATTTAAAATTTTGTTACCTAATAAATGCATCCAGGCTGAACATCCACCATATAGAACATAAGAAAATAAAAGATGATGATGATGATCAGGTGATCAGGAATGTTTCTGTTCTCAGTCATGTTTACATCGCTGACTCCCTCTGTCTCATCCACATTAACACCATATGTTACTATGTTGCCTTCTGCCTTGTTCATTGTTATCTTCGTAAACTATTCTGTTTGTGGTGTGTGAGAGCCAGGAAATGATACACCAGCGGTAGATTGAAAAAGCCACGCAATGACAGGAAACAGGTTGATGGGCTGAAAATGGCACGCAGTGGGAAGAAAAAATATTGATCATGTCACCAAATCGATTAAAACTAAAGTAACGAGTCTGTTTCGAAAATATATTGTAAAACGAACGGATATTTGTGTAAAAGATATAATAAGTGAAAGTAAAAAGTAATATAAATGGTAAAGTATTGATACCAGACAAATCTACTTAAGTACAGTAGATTCTACTACAAAAGACTTTCGAGCACTTTATAGAAAGAAAAAATGCGGTTAATGTGATGAATGAACTCTACTGCAGGGTAACAAGAACAACATTTTGAGGGGAGTAAAAAAAAAAACCAGAAAGTGTCACATTTAACAGTGTCTGAGGAAAAGATTTATTTTATTCAAAGCTTGTCCAGGCAAAAAAAAAAAAAAAGTTAATATCTCATATTACTGTTTGTATACTGTTGATGACTTGGTTCAATCATCACTGATGAAAGAAGTCCTCTTGTTTTTTTATTCTTTCAGAAGAATTATTGCTTTTTTATTTGCTCATTGCAAAACACAAGAGGTACAAGATGTGAACCACAAGACATTTGTCAGGGCATTTGTTTGCACTCAGATACAAAAAAAAACATGCTAACCATCATTTGAGAAAAAAAAAAAAAAAAAAAACATTGGCTGCAGAAATCCACAACCTGTTTTATCAGCAATCGTTTTTTTCCCCTCTCCATGCTCCAGCAATCAAATTATCCTGCCAGAGATCAAGGGTCATAAATCTTATTTTATTCCTTTCATGGCACACTCTTTTCTTGTCATATATTGTGTTAGGAGCTGAAAACAAGGTGGCTCTGTTCTTTCCAGAGATTAAGATTGTATTATGTGATTCTGCAGCTCTTAGAAACCTTTTCCATGCTGAAGGGCACAACACAAAGGCAGATGGAATGGTGTGATGAAAGGTATTTGTGCTGAGAAATAAGGTTTTGAGATAGGAATCAGTTTTAAAGGACAAGTCGTGTTTGTATAAAACCCCTAGAGAGCTTTAACCTCTGCATCATCGAGAGCATCCTGACCAACTCCATCACTGTATGGTACTGAGACTTTGAACGCAAAGCTGTACTATGCAATGACAATAAGGTTCTATCTATCCATCCATCCATCCATCCATCCATCCTGCAGATAAATATACTGGAGAACACCAGCCAATGTAAAATATTGTATATTTGTGTAATTGTGGTACATATTCTAGTACATTATCCCTCTGTCCTTATTGACTTACATGTCAATTTTGTAAACTGAACAAATTGAAAATTGGATGGGAAAAAATTGCTGCCTGACAAATAAAAATACACATTTACTATACTGGATGGTGCTGTACTGTCACTGTATTTATTCTTTAATTGTTTTGTTTTTTGTAATAAATAGTTCTGTATGTTTTTTTTTTTTTTTTTTCTGTTTACCTAGTGAAAATGTGCAAAACCCAATTTCAAAAGAATTTGGAACATTATGTAAAATGTAAATAAAAACAGAATGCAATGATTTGCAAATTTCATAAGTTAATATTTACATTTCTAATTATCTTTTTAAATAATTTTCAGCACTAATGGTGAAAATCCATCTGCACGCTGCCCATTCTATAGGAATTAATTATACGTGACAATACCATCAGTCATGCAGAAGTTTGAATTTAGCACTGATAAAAAGCCAGATGATCAATATCCTTTTTCCTAGTTTCCATGGTTTCCAAAAAGAATAAAAATTTTTAATTCATCTGACCACAAAATATTACTCCACTTTGCCTTAGTCCTTTTTAAATGAGATCTGGCCCAGAAAAGACAGAATGCATTGCTGGATCATCTTCACATATGAATTCCATTTGTGAAAGACATGGAAAATTGTGTTTAAAGACAATGATTTATAGAATTGTTTTTGAGCCCATTCAGTGAATACCATTTTAGAATCCTACCTGTTTTCAATGCAGTTCCACCTGGGAGTCTAAAGATCACAGGCATCTAATATTGATTTTTGCCCTTTGTTTCTTGTGCACAGAGATTTATCCAGATTCCTGGAGCTTTGGATGACATAAGCTGTAGATGATGGAATTCAAAGTATTTACAGTTTTGTGTTAAGGAACATTATTCTGTATTTGTTTCATAAATTGTTGACATATTTTTTCAGATTGGTGATTCTTTCCCTATTTTACCTTCTGATACTCTGCTTCTCTAAAATACTCTTTTTATACCCAATCATCTTACTGACCTGTTGCTATTTAAATTCATTATTTGCGAAATGTTCCACCAGCTGTTTCTTTTCAGTAACACAACCCTTACTGTTCCAGACTTTTGTTGTCCTGTCCCAGCTTTTTTGAGACGTGTTGCATCCATCAAATTCAAAATTCCTCAGTTCAAACACATGGTATGTTCTACTGTGAATAAAAGATGGGTTTATGAGATTTGAAAATAATTGCAAATGCATTGATTTTTGTTTAAATGTTACAGTGTCACAACATCTTTGGAATTGTGGTTGTATGTACTGTAACATCTTGGAAGAATGTTTTTTAAATTTCACTGTGTACTAGGAAATAGGAGAGGTCATTATGTGAAGTATGAAATGTATAGCATTATTTGGAAGAGAAAAAAAGAGGACATCACATCAATCAACACAGTGTCTCTTCCTGCTTTCTTTAACTTATGTCTCCCATCCCTTTTAATAAAACAAGCTGCTTCCTGGTGCTCAACCAGATTTATAAGCTTTTTTAAGATTGCATGTACAAGATTGCAATTGCATCCTTATTTAAAATTTTCCCCCCTCCACATCGGTTTTTATTGCAAAGTTAATTATTACAACAAAACCATAAGTTAAACACCTATTATATGTTTAATGATGATTGATATTTAAACTCTTACGGTCATAAATTCAACGAGACCAAATACAATGAGAGGCATGTTGGGTTTGACTTTATAAACTTTAATTGAGAAGAATGGCTTCAGTGAAGCAGATAATGACTCATGGGTTACATTTCATCTACACAACCTGTCATTCAGACTGAACACACTTTTTAATTGCCTGACAGAGGCAGAGCAGAAGAAGCTGAGTTACATGAGTCACCTTCATCGCGAATGAGTATGGCGTTTTAACGCAACTGGAACGAACCATTCATTTCCAGATCATGCATCTGAGGGCGTTACCATAGCACTCCAAATAATTGCAGATTGCAATAATTAAGTTAAAGGCTTTCATGCATTTGGTTATTTTTTTCCTTTTACATTGATGATGATGCTGTTGCCTGAAGTAAACAGGGAAAGAGAAAGCACTTTGTGGTGGTTGCTGAATCATTACAAAACATAGGGAAGCAAATGCACACAGACAGTCCATCTGAGAGGTCACCATCCAATATACCTTCTAGATATTAAAACAAAAACATCACATTCAATTAGCCTGGGACATTTAAAAAATGAAATATCCTTTTCTCATGAAAGTAAATTTGTGGAGATATATTATTGTTCATCTTCAGATAGAATGTGTCGAAATGGGAATGCATTTAGTAACAAACCTAAAGACATTTTAATAACAAGTAAAATGCTGTTAAACTGGACAGGTTGGCACACTGTATTTTGAATGGGTTTCATGGGAAAAGACAATGGGTTACAAAAGTATTTCGAGATTTAATCGCAATACCTGTTCAATAAGCCAACAATTACTGTCATACTGTACAAAGTCAATTAGTGATATGACCCATATAACACAATCAAAACAGCTGTGCAGGTTTGAAACGCTTTAGCAAATACACTCATCAGAAATTCTGGAACATGACCAAAAAATAAAACCAATGGAAAAAACAAAGCAAAAAAAGCTTTTTCTTTTTTAAATGAACCCCTACTAAATGACAGAGAATTCAAAGATACAGTCAAAACAAGAAGTTTTCCTTATGCTGCCTTTTCATTAAAGCACTAATGAAATGACAGAGTTTCTTAAACTACAGTATGAGTGACGTATAGAAATTATTTTTAAAAAATCAACACCCTTATCCAGAAGTGCTGTGAGATTTGGGCCCATGTCCTGTTGCAGTGGATTATCATGCCACACTTCACTCACAAGCACATGTACACACACTCAAACATATTCATCTTGTTCAGGTTTAAAACCATGGTTTGGATATGCATCCTACACCTACAGTTCACACACAAACACAATTACTCCTCGGTACAGACATTTCAGCAATTAAGATATATATTTACAATTTTTTTTTCAAACCCCTGATGAGCCTTGTTCAGTCTACAGAGGCTATAAGCACACATCTCTCAAATGTTCATTTCCTTTTATTTAAGGGCTTTGAAATCATATATTTAAAGTAAAATAATCTTTCTATTAATGATATGTTAATATGATCAACGAAATACTGAAATATATTAAGAAATCGATAGCTTATAAATTATTGCATATACATCTACTAGCTTGAAGTAAATTGCTATATATTTTTTTCATTTTGCGCAACTTTGTTCAGTTTGTATTGAGTCGGCGTAGCAGAGGAGTTTGCTTTGACTGTATCCGTCAAGAAAAGGATTAGCTCAGAAACAAAAAAAAGTTTTGCTGATTTGCAAACTACGCTAACTTGCAGATACTCATCTCTCATCAAATGTCACTTTTTACAGAGAACGCTGTGGAAAGAAAACTGCGAAGTCAATTAAGAGAAGATTATTGGTGTTACAGAATGAGCCGCCAAAAGAAATTAAAATTAAAGCTGAAACAGCCTTGTGTTTTGTAAATTGTAAATACAGATGTCACTCTACCCACAAGCAGCCATGAGCAGGGTAAGAGATATTATAAGGCATATTGAACTTTAGAGAACTCCTTTTGACACTGCTTCATGGTTAAGTCGATACTGAATCAGACAATCCTTAACATCCTTGTCCTATCTAGATTTCTGTATTGTCTTTTCTTCCAACATCGTTCAGTCCAGGTTGGGAATATTCGTTGTTGAGCATAGGAATTTGTAAAATAAGAGTCCTGTAAGGCGTAATCCAGTAAGAGTCCTCTTCACTGTGGTGAGTGAAGGCAGAGGAGAGATGGCGCTACAATCAGAGAGTCAGGCTGAGCAATGCCACCAGCAGCAGGACACAGAGGCTCAGAGATGAAGCTGATAAGACCCCTCCAGCTACAGACACAATCACATACACATAAAGGATATAAAACATACACAAAACATAGTACCATTAAAACCAGATTATAGAATATGTTTGGATATATGCGCCATTTTGCCTCTTAACTTCTAACAGAATTATAGAAAGAGAAGAGTATGAAGAAGGTAAGGATCGGCTTGTGATCCAAAGCATACCACATCATATATTAAACATGGAGGCAGTGTCAGAGCTATGCTTTCTGCTCAAACAAACAAGCAGCAACTGGGTATTAAAAATAATTCTTATGTTTAAGTGAGTTTGTCTAATTCTTTGAGCTTATGAAAATAGAGGGACTACAAATTACTGTAAATTTCTAAAAGATTACTGCTTTGTTTTTGTAAAACCCCCCGAAATAAAGCAAAAAATTTGCCTCACTCCTAAACCATTATGGTGGTACTGACAAACACTGACAAAATTTGTGGCAAATCAGACTGCACACTAGAAAAAATATACTATAGTGGACAAATGACAGGTATCACAGAAGCGCATAAACCTAGGGAATGTTTTGCTGTAGTTTTACAACTTACAATTTTGGAGTGGAAGAAGTATCCTGCACAGAGCCCTGACCTCTTCCCCAATGAACACCTTTGGAATGAACTGGTCTGAAACATTGACTGAACCCAAGACATCCTTGGGTGTCTGACCTCACTAATGCTCTTATAGCTTACTGAACACAAATACTCATAACCATGGTGAAATGTGGACTGGACAATGAACCTTGACTTGGATGTTCAACAATTACATAAGTGTGATGGTCCAGTGTCTACAAACATTGGACCATATAGTGTTATCTGAATTTTTTGACTGTATGGATCCTAGGACATTCCTAACCTCAGAATAGTTAATACATTCTAAATGCAATAATGTAAGCAAAATACTGCAGTTGGGGGAAAGGTCATCTATCATTACAGGTTTCTCTTTCTCATACACTCTGTTATCTCCTTCTTCAGCTTACTAGCAGCTGTTCATACCCAAAGGTGCATGACACTGACAAATCACCACACTCTTACTGCAGTATGGGCATGATTCAACTTGAAATGTTCACATGAAGCAAAGCGTGTGAAAAGACAAACGGAAATATTGATTTTCTAATTCATTTGCCCTTTTGTAATTCATGCACTTTTACTTATCATCAGAAACCATTCAAATTTCCATTACCACCATCAATTAAATTAGCTTTGCATAAATAAATAAGTTGACATTTACTAGAATTACGTAACATCACGTTAAATCCAAGCAGATGAAGACTTTGCACATAGGGCTCATGTGACACGGATCTGACGGTTTTGACAGACAGCTTACCTGAGATGCGAACTTGAGCCACAGCTCCATCTCCTCCCTTGCTCTGTGCCCTCACCTCCACCAGGTAATCTCCATCTTTGTAAATAGGCAGGTCAATGGACTGCTTATTTGTGGTGTACAGTGTCCCGGTGCTGTGGCCCTCCTGTCTATAGAGAACCTTTAAAACAACATCAGACAAATAGCTTTAGGTCCAGAATTAGCCCATGTAATGATCAGACACATTTGGTTTTCAAAGTCACTCATGAGTCATACAGACAAAACAACATCTGGGACAGAAACTAAAGTTCACACACACACTTATTTATTACAAAATATATATATTTTTTTATTAAACTCTATACAACTCTATAGCCATATTGTCTATACCTTATAGTTCTCCACAGCAGATTCATTGGCTAAAGCCACCACATGCTGCCAGGCAACGTTGACTAAAGTTCCACTGGAGTTCAACTTTGTGCCGATTATTTTTGGTGGCCGACTTGGAGCTGAAAATTAAGAGCCAAAGACAAATAAACCATATTTCTCAACAAGAACAAGATCTGGGAATAGATCTACTGAAGAAAATAGGAACTTCATGCTTATGTTTGACTCATAGCTACTTTATTCTGTTAGTCTTCTATGCAATGTTAAATAAAGATTTTAAAGTTAAAATTTATGAAAATTTATATATAAAGTAAGCATGGCCTCAACCAGATTTTTGGATACAGTTTATTATAAAATATACTCTCTATGCCTCTCAAACAACTAAAAAGCACTAAAAAATAAGATATAATGTAGAAATGCCAGCTCTGTCTGTGAATTCTGTCTCTGTCAGTTCTGTACCACTTACGTGCTTTCTTTGTGTAGATCTCATGTCTCTGGCTTGGTGGTCCATAACCTGCACCGTTGAAAGCACGCACTTCTATAACATAATGGGAATTGGGTTTCATGTTATCCAGGCGTGTCTGGTTATCTCTGCTGGAGATGCGTTGTGCTGAAGCCTCGTTCTCCATGGACTTCCTCCAGTATCTCACCTGTCAAAGATAATATAAAGATTTAATATTAGCCAATAATTGTTTTCCCTGCCAGAAGACCATATTCTAGCATTCCTTAAACAAATGGTAGTTATAACAAGTGCACAAGTGAACATGCATGAAGGGCAAATCACTTTATATTTGTACACTGTACACTCACTGTGCCTGCAACATTGTCAGACTAACCTGATAACCCTCAACTATCTGCTGCGCGAGTGGCCGCCACCATACAATGGCTTCTGTCGCTGACAAGGTTCTGGCCTCCACAATGGTGGGAGCCTCTGAGGGTGCTGAGGATACACAGCATGTTAGATAGCACTTCAATCAATAAAAGCACATTCACACAATTTTATTCCTGTTCATTAAATAAAAAATAAATCCCAGATTTACAGTATGGTCAAAACTCTGGACCCAACTATACATTCTATATAAACAAACCAATTTTGGACACCTGACTTTTCCAGCTATAGGTGGTTCTTCCCAAAACTGTTACCACAAAGTTGGAGGCACACAATTGTATAGGATAACATTACATCTTCCCTTAACCTAAACTCAGAGGCCTCAATCCTGTTACCGCATAAACATCTTTGGGATCAACTGGAAGGCTGACTGCACCCCAGGCCTCCTCACTCTACATCATTTTAGTAACGCCTTTAAGGCTGAATGAGCACAAATCTCAACAAGCACACTCCAAAATCTTCCAGGAAGAGAGGAGGTTATTATCACAAGCAAACGGGGACAACATGTAGAACGTGGCATGTTTAAAAAACAAACAAACATACAAATCTTATGCTCAGGTTTTCACAAACTTAAGTCTACTCCATATAGTGTATACCTGATGTCCACCACCCTTCTGAAATATAAGAAAGAATGTTCATACTATGCTACTTTTGCTGCAGTAAACTGTGTGGGGGAAAGTAAGTTAGGGACATTCATTTATATGCATAAAGTTGTTAAGTTCATCATAATGATTACAATATCAACACATCTGAGTTTTAAAAGATCCAGATTTTCAACATGGCTCATCATTAAATGAAACACTGACTCTTCTTTTTGTAAAAAGCTTTCCAAATGTTTGCATACTTACTCACCTTAAAAAAAATCAAAAGTAAAAAATATAATTTTACTAAGTTATTTTATCTACCTGTTTAATGTTTGCAAACTTTCTGATCAATTAATTGTTTTTAAGAACATTACAAGCTTAATAAATTGCAATTTTAGGCCTTTTTTTTCCCCAATGTATGTGTATAAACAGGGAGACTTTTTAGGAAGTAAAAATTATTTACTATAAATCCACCTGTATATTGGATCCACTGCAACTTCTTGCTTAAGACTATAAAAGGTTGACATCTGCAGCCATAAATCAGTATATATTATCTAGCAAGGAATAGATTTATATGAAAACACTTTGTCAGTGGGTTTGACGATACTGTAAATAGAAAGATCGCTTTTATTTATCCCAGTAGGAAATTCACATATCTCTGTACATATAAAAATTTAAATGTAATTTAGACAAGCAACATTATTAACATACAATAATTGAATTTGAAGATGTCAAAGCAGATGTGTGGACATTAGGGATCCGATAATTTGTGATTGTGACTGTTTCTCAAGCGTTTTCTCTCAGCACCACTGAATATGACGTATCACAACACTTTGTGTTTCACTTTGTGAAAGGGACATGCGTTAGAAGTCAGAAGGCACATTTAAAGTCATGATTTGCGGTCTGTCTGACCCAAAGAAATAAAAGCAAGCTATCTGCACTATATTGAAATGCATAGCATCGTATTTTTCCATTAAACTGTATTGCATTAAAAAGCATTGTGCTGACTCAAATGGAAATCGGAATTGCATCGCATCGTAATGGGGTGAATAGTATTGCATCGCATGGGTAGCTGCTTCATATGTACAGTTGTGTGAAAAAGTGTTTGCCCCCTTACTGTTTTTTTTTTTTTTTTTGCATGTTTGTCACACTTGAATGATTTAGATCATTAAACTAATACTTACTATTAGTAAAAGATAACACAAGTGAACACAACATGCAGTTTGGATTTTGTTTTCCCTCAATAATAAAAACCTTTATTTAAAAACTGCATGTTGTGTTCACTATCTTTTACTGATTTTTAAATTAGTTTGAGGATCTGAAACATTAAAGTGGGAAAAACATGCAAAGAAATAAGAAATCAGGAAGGGGGCACTTTTTCACACCACTGTTACAAAAATTGCTATGTATCAGGATCTAAATCACCTCAGCCTTGGTTATGGAGATCCACAAATCTAGTGGACATGTTTGTGGCATTAGTAATTTTAGACAGATTTGGCAAAGTTTTAGTCCAACCACTTGTCAGCTGTTAATATTATACACTAGGAACATTTTTAATATCATACTGCTTCCATACTCCAGACCTTCCAGATACACCAAATACTCCAATTTCTTTTTTTTTTTTTTTTTGCTAACTAGAGATATTGTTGTTTTAAATAAGTGTTTTTTTTTTTTTAACACTCTATAGTCTATCCTGAGGCAACGAAAGTTAATCTTTTTAGAAGAGGAAGTAAGGCTTGATTAAGTGTACATTTCTATTACAGCTCATGTAATGTAAGTGGCATTTTATGAGAAACAGCCTCCACACAAACAATGCAATACGATACACTGAATTGGTACATCCTTCATACATATATAGCTCTGAGAATGACCGAGATATTGACCTAACATGATTTGGGAGTTTCTGATTTCACACAGCAGTATATACATTAATAGGTAAATAAAAGACTGACACTCACCATCCTGAGCAGAGTATATAACGGCGGTGAGACTATAGGGTCCCTCTCCTACACTGTTGAAGCCTTTTACTTTCACATCAAACTTAGTGGCTGGGGGAATTGAGGGGTCTTTGTGGATGTAGCGATTAGCGTTAGCGTCAGGCACGGTCACTTTATGCCACTGAACGCTATCCTGAGGCTTAAATGTGACAATGTAGCCGAAGTTACGTCCATTGTAGTACTGTGGCTGAACAGGCTAAAGATAGATAAAAATTCACACACTGTCAGGGCTTCTTTTACAACAAAATGTATTACTGGCTCATTACAGAAAAAATACAATACCGTCCATGTGATGGTAAGCTCTCTACTCGTTCCTCCACCTCCTCCTACATCCGAAGGAGCCACCTGAGGAGCTAAAATAAGAAAGGATTTTGAGATCGACAATCACGCATATCAACAGTGACAAACCCCATTATCATGTTTGTTTTTCATCCAAAGATCAACAACTATAATTATTCATTCATAACCTCATGCAAAACACCAATGTTATCAAAAACAGCACCTTAAATCTAATACAAGTTTATAAAAAGTGAAAAGGGACTCAATACAATCCCCAGAATTCCTCTTAACTATAGATCACCAGCTGAGAGGTTGAAAAAATGTCACCAATAACTCCGAATATTTGATGTAGTGAATAGCAGTCTGGAGGATGACACTGTGTAGAGGACTACACACTACAATACTAACCTCGAAATATGACCCTGGGCTTTTTGTGCATTTTTGTGCATTTTCTCCAAAAGTTTTGGGGCAACTGTTGCTCTCGATGTCCAATTTTGATCAAAAAAGTCCCTCTTGTTAGTCTGTCTGAACCAAATCCATACGGCTATTAAACCCACATGAATATATTTGAGCTTGTGCAGTTTACTACAGATGCAGTTTGAGAGCTCTGACTAGTGCGCTCTCTGACCATCCAATGAATAGACGTGAAAATGCTAACGTCATTGGACTTCTTCTAAAGGGCCTCAGAGTGGCCAAATAGCAGTCTGATTTAGGTGACATGGATTTCTGAAATCTGATAGGGTAGGAACTCAAGCGTAAAATTAAATCCTAGGGCATACCCATTTCCAGCGTGGTGATTCTGCTTGATGGTTCGCTCGGTTCTCCTGTACCCAGAGTGTTTGAAGCAATGACTCGAAACTCATATTCAGTCCAAGGACGCAGTTGGACTACTGTGGACATCTCTGCGTTGCCTTCTACATTGCCAGGAGCTGAAACAACAAAAACATTAATGTATTACAATGGTTATTTCGAGGGATCAGTCAGTTTAAAAGAAGTCAATTAATATCCATTTTTTTGGATTGGTACTGTATGAAAGATTGAGTAGAGAAAAATATCACTGTTCTTTCTATACCACTGTTTCTGCTTTACACTTTCAATAGAAATGATATAACACACAAATACATGGTACGACCAAAAATATGTGGACACCTTATCATTACACTCATGTGTTCTGGTTAAAGGTGAAAGTGCTTCATGTTTGTCACATGTAAATGCTTTCTTTGCGTATCACAGCGATGTTAGGAATCTGGTTAATCCCACTTTCTGTTATCATAACCTCCATTCTTATGGGAAAGTGTTCCACTAGATTAGTGTATGGTGTCTGTTGGGATTTTAGATTATTCAGTTAGTGAGGTCTGGCCTCTACAGCAGATGAGGAGGCCTGATGTGCAGGCAGGGTTCCAGTTTGTTCCAAAGGTGTTAAGTGGGGTAAAAAAGTGGGTTCTGTGCAGGACACTCAAGTCCTTTTACTTCAGCTTTGGCAAGCTATGTTTTAATAAAGCCTGCTTTGTGTACAGAGGCATAATCATGCTGGAAAATGTTTGTGGTTTGTTTAGTTCCAGTGAAGGAAAATTTTAATATTGCAGCAGACAATGACATACGTTACAGTTGTGTGACCATCTGGGCTGCAAAACTTTAGGGAAGACTCTGTACACATGTTTTGTAGCATTGCTACTTGTCTATAAATACACTATATGGACACCTGACCCTACATTTTTTTGTGGTTTTTGAACATCACATTCCCAATTTGCTTCCAATTTTCTGTTATAATATCCTCTACTCTTCTGGGAAGATGTTCCACAAGATTTCGTAGTGTGCTTGTAGACATTTGTGCTCATTCAGCATTAAGGGTGTTAGTAAAGTCAGGTACTGATGTAGAATGAGTTTTTTGGAGTGCAGTAAAGATTTATCCCAAAAGTGTTTAATATTTTTGGGATCAGAAAACAAATTGCAGGCCACTCAGGAGCTTCCATTCCAACCCATGTAGACGATATCTTCATAGAGACGCTTTGCATACAGAAGCATTGTCATGTTGGAACAGGTTAGGGTCTCCTAATTCAAATAATGGAGAAAATGCCTCCAAAAGACAAACCACAACTGTATCCAAAGACATACTATACAACTGTGTGCCTCCATTGTGGTAAAAGTCTGGGGAAGAACCACATAGGGCTGGAACAGTCAGATGTCATGATACTTTTCTCCATACAGTGTTTATTCAGATATAAATTATCAAGAATTAGGAGGAATTTTGATAAACCTAGGCATATACTGTATTTAACAGGGCAAAAGTTGTAACAACTATCAAAATGTTAGTACAAGTACTCACAGGTTACAGCATCTTTCCATTCCCCTTCGGCTCTGGTCTCTCTGTATTGAATATTGTATTTGGATATGGGACTGAGATTATCTGTGCCGTGACTCCAGAAAAGCTTCACAGACTGCACACCAACCTCCTCCACACGCACTCCTCCTGGAGATCCTGGAGGCCCTGAGAGTGAAGTAACAAAATCTGCTCAGCACAAAACAGTTCCATCTGTATTTCCTTTATTAAGTAGTTCAAATCTTTGGGTTTAAATGTATCCCATAACACCCCATAACACACGACACATCACCTTAAAGTTCTTATAATTCAAAATTGTGAAGGAAATGGAAATATCTATCTCTTGGCAATGCCTCTAACCTTTAAGTGCAAAATAAATAATTAGGGAGCTGAAAACCTTGAAATGCCTCATTCATTACTAATATACAGTACATCATTAACAGCCTTTCAGACTCCACAGCGATTACTCCTCTGTAAAATAAACTCGAAAAGCTAAGTGCAAAGTTTTTGTCAAGCATTTATTTCTAATTCAATTTTTTTTTTTTAAACACTTTCATCCAAGTAGAAAAATAAATAAATAAATCATACAATGGAAAAGTTTGTTAATGCTAGTCCTGGAACTCCCACTCAGGCTTGAATATGTTGTAGTTACTCAGGTTTAACATTTTGCATACAAGTTAGCCTTTTGAAGCCTGTTTATTCCTTTCACTTATTAATCGAATAAAATAGGTGGAGATAATTAACTATAATAATACCGTGAACGCATTACCTTTTATTTCAGCATGCTGTTTGAAGATCACTAGCTGTATATTATAGCCTTTTTTCCACACACTGATTAATGCCATACTTCTAAACAATCTTACAGCTGCACAGGTCAAAGTTTTTACCACAAAAAAAAAGGGACAACTGAAATGTATCTATCAATCAGCATTAGCCTGTTTACTGAGTACAACCTCATCTATTTTTCTCATCACTAACATAATACATTAAAACAGAGCAGAACCAGAAGTAGAATAGAATAGAATCTTTCTTTGACACGTTATTATATTTGTCAACAAACATACACTGTTTTAGGGTACACATCTGTCCTGAATATTATTACACTGTAAGAAAGAATAAAATGGAGTGAGGAAATGAACGATTGTGAAGGCAAACACCATACTCATCTCTTCGAACATGCCTTTCCAAAACGGCAATGTTCTTGCAAATAGTTCCAACCTCAAGACATTACAGTCACAGGCGCATTATTTTGTCTTATTAACAATCATTGTCTGAGGAAAGTTACTGCCTGGCAAGACCAAGCGTCTGCATAACTGCTTCATAACCACGAGAGAATAAAGAAAAGAGCAGAGTCTCAGACTCCATTATTGGTTGCTTTGTCAGTGCCAAATAAAATGGAGACACCAGCGTCTGATTTTTAACTTCAGCAAAAGCATACCTCATTGCACCACAAGCATTCTTTTTACCATGCTTTGTCCCAAATTTGATCACTGGTCTATTCCCAATCACTGGCCAGTTCTTCTCTATCATACAACAGCCACTAAAAAGGTGAAAGTGCTTTTTACATGTACAGCAACTTGTAATTATTTTTGTTCACAAATCCCAGCGATGTAAGGAAGCTGGGTCAGAGTGTAGGGTCAGCCATATCACAGCGCCCCCTGGAGCACAGAGGGTTAAAGCAGCTTGGCAATAAAGAGAGGCCCTGACCTTCGACCCATGACTGATTAATGTCACTCTGATTGACGGTGGAGATGAGCACAATTCCTCGAGCACAATTTGTCCGTTTTGCTACCTCGGCTTCTGGGATTCAAAATCAAGTTTACAAATGCTCCAAAAGCAGATTTACATATCCTGATAAATGACTGTCTGTAATTCTGACTCATTGTATCCAGCCTGAGTAAAAAACAAGAGTTTTCACTGTGTGTGTGTGTGTGTGTGTGTGTGTGTGTGTGTGTGTGTGTGTGTGTGTGTGTGTGTGTGTGTGTGTGTGTGTGAGAAAGGTTTGGTACCTCGTACTACCAGTTCAGCGAAAACTGTGACATTGTCCACAGGTGTCTGGGCCGTGCAGGTGTAGATTCCTGCGTGCCTCAGCTGAGTCTTCTTAATCAGCAGCTCACAGTTGGACACACCTGCCTGACTGTCCTGCGCGCACACGCACACACACGCACACACACACACACACACACACACACACACACATTTATCTTACTATCCCTGTCAGTACTTTCCACTGGCCTAATTATTTTTGCAGCTTATTAATACCAAACCTGTACATAACTCTAACCTTAACCTCAGTAACCAAATAAAACACACACACACACACACACACACACACACACACACACACACACACACACAAAGGAAAGCTGCTTATATTTTTAATGCATTAACTTTACTTAACTTTACTGAAATGCACATTCATTCAAAACAGTCCATTATTGTGCCAATACTATAATTAATAGCCTTTAAATAAAATAAAATGAATAATTTAATTCTTATTAAAACGGTGAAGGTTTTTAAATACATTTATCTTGATCCTATTTATAGGAACAATCTATCACTGTGAGGAAATTATACTTCGGACTACTGGAATGTCCTGCAACTGTACCAAAGCAAAAACATCTTAAAACAAAAAATCCACTTAGATCAGGGAAAAAAGTGAAACAGGCCTCAGTGATTGAACCATCAGTATCCCACTGTAGTCTAAGTAGAATCAGATGGAAGATAAGTACAGACAGGAGATACTGGACTGTTTAAAAGTGTAAAATGCTTAAACGGCACTTCTCAAACCCAGTAAAGCCTTTTAACCGGGGCACATTGGATACCTATTTATAAACCGAACTGCCATTTTCATTTATAATAGCTTAAGTCAGTGTGATTTTATGACATTAAGAATACACAGTACAACACAAAAGGCTCCATTGTGAAAACAGTAACAAACTAAAAGGTACCTGCTGAACAATTAAATAAAGGACAAAAAGACACTCAGAAGACTTAAAGCTTGGTGCAGCTCAAATGTGAATGTCTACTGTGGATTGTTTAATCTCTTGTGTTTGGGCTCTTACAATTGTGTGCTGGAAGAACCCTTCCTCCTTTTCAAAGTCAATGGCATGGCCATTAAGAGACCAGATGAAGGTGATGTCGAGGCTCGAGTCATGTGATGCAGCACACTGCATCCTGGCGTTTTCACCCACGCTCACATCAGCGTTTGAGGGAGCCAATGTGATCTTAGTGGCATCTGAATTGAAAGCGTAAAACAAATTGATTTGCATATTAAGCAACTTAGTAAAGTATGGAAGCCTGTTTCCACCAAAAAGCTTTTTTAGGTTTTTTTTGCCTAATTGAGACTTTTTTCTCACAATCCTGACTTATTTTCTCGCAATTCAGACTTTTTTCTTACAATTCAGACTTGATTTCTGCTGAATGCGACTTTCTTTATCGCAATTCCCACTTTTTCTTTCAATACTAACTTTATTTAGGCAAACCTTTTGATGTGGCAGAAACAGGCTTCCTTAGTAAAGAAAGCTTATGATCTTTTAAATTATCATAAAAATGTATTAATTATCATGTAATTCACATTCTCTTCCAAAAGAAAGAATAGAGCAATAAGACCAATCAGCAGCTGGCCGTCTCTGCTTTCTGTATTATGCCCTTTCCACCAGCAGAGGGCAGACCAGAATTGGGTATTAATCATCATCCTGGGTGTTGACCAAGCATCACGATTCTCTTCAATTCATTTCATATCTCCATCACCCTCAGACTACTGTGTTAATCACTGCACAGATATCTCTAGTTTAAAGGCTCTATAATGCATTATGCAGCACACACCTTTCTATGACTGATTTGGTTTGAATTGCAACTTCTTACCTGTGACTGACAGAGATCCAGTGCTGTTAGCTTTGCCCCTGTCATTCTCAGCAAAGCATGTGTACTTTCCCTCATCTAACTTGGTAACGTTGTGGATCTCCAGACTCCCATCGTTCCAAATGAAAATCCTGCAACCATTACATTGGGTTTCAGTTTTGTTCAATTGTGGAAATGCATACGCTGTTTTATGTCGATACACTAGTTGTATAAAGTCTGTATTTTAAAGAATGCAATTTGTGTATTCACTTTTATTTAAAGGTGACAAAAATTGTATCTGTAAAAGAATAGCCTAAAGCCAGTGCTATACTAATTTCTTATGTCTCTGAAACAGAAAGAGTTCCCCCAGTCTGTGACTGTTCTTAATAGCATATGGTTGTTCTGTCACTGCACCAAGCATCAGTTTGGTTTTCAGGTTCACTGATTGCCCATTTGTTTGTGAACATTGACAGAAATGTTTGACTGTAAACTCAAATCTGACACCTCATTCGCCATTAGTTCTTGGAAAAATTAACCAAAAGCAAAACCAGCATTTCTCCCTTTTGTGTTATTGTGCTTTATTTATTAGTCTCTAACACTAGATGGCATGATGCGTGTGAAATGTCTGATTCACATTGTGGACCTCAGTACAGGTAGTCCATGACAATATATATATATATAATCATTATAAAATAAAAAACAATTGAATGTTAAACTATCGTAACTCAGGGACCAACTGTATTCTGCATTTCACATAGTTCAAATACAGAAAGATCACTCTGGTCACATGTTCAAAATCTTTTGTGGAGAATGTTCTTGCATTGCTCCCAATTATCATCTGCACTTGTAAAGTGACAAAAGTTGCATCATGGACTATATGGTTACACCAAAACAAGCTTTCTAACATTTCTAGCATTTGTATTTAAGAAATTCTGATGCCAGTATTGCACAACAAATTAAAATTGTGACTGAAGTGTTGTCAGGCACAAGAACTCGCAGGAAACCGGAGGTTGAATGAATAAAAAACGTGTTTACTTAACTCACTCGATAAATGAAAGAGCAAAGCAGAAAACGGGCAGGCATGAACGAAAACACAAAAGAAATACAGAAAACTAAAGAAACGTCCAAAACACATGAAGCGTGATCCAAACACAATAGGTGAGAGAGTCCACAATGTTCATAGGCCTAAGCTGTAGAACAGACAGTAAGACTAAACGACTGGGGTTTATATATGGTGGTGACTGATGTGACCCAGGTGATGATGATTAGTAATTAGGTGAGCTGCTAGGGTGGATATGAGGGTTAGGAGAAGGCGTGGCTGGTGGATCCCTGACAAGTGTATTGTCACACCCTTTATTTGTATATTTTTGCTATGTGTTAAAAAAAAAAAAACATTGCAAAGTGCGCCAGCATTTCAAAAACGCACCTTTAAACGCAAACTGTTTTTAAAAAATAGCAAACCTTTTAAAAGAGATGTCATGCAATGCGAGGAAGGATAAAAAAAAAAAAAAAAAACCTGTAGCAGCAGTTCAAAAGTAACCTGCCACAAAAACCAAGTCACACAGCGATGAAGTCTGCTCAGCTCAGAGCACCCTCACAGACCCACCAAGTTCTTTTCCATATATTTGCTGAAGGTTTTTATTTTTCTCCACCAGCTTCTTTTTTTTAATAAATCTAGTCACACTGTGATATTCCACTGAACATTTCCACAATCTCCAGAATAAGATCAAATCATCTATGGAGATGAATAGCACGGTTATAATAATCTCCTGTGAAAAGGCTTATCTCTTACCTGCTGGAATTGGAGAGCAGCTCTGTGCCTTTGCTCCAGAAAAATGTGGGTTTGGGAGCTGCTTTCGGTTTGCACTCAATCACTACACGGCCATTCTTTGCTCCCAGCAGCCTCTGCTTAACCGGGTTGAACTCAAATGAAGGGGCGCCCACTGACAACACAAAACATCAAATCATTTTTAAGGGCCTTATAAAGTCTACCTGGATGCTAAAGGCTAATCTACTTTTCCTGAACATGTGCAAAGCTATCAGCAACTTGCCCTACAATAATAAGAAAGGAAGCACCTTGTATAAGTATTCAACCCCTCATTTACATTATTCCATATTGTGTAGTGTTACAAGCTGACTCTTGGCACATGGCATCTCTTAATCCTTTTTTACCCAGTCACTGAGATTAGGTGCATTTAAAACATTTGAATAATAGATTTATTAATGCTCTCAAAGCCTTTCAATCTTTAAGATTTTCTTATTATTCAAGCCCTGGAAAATTCTTTTTCCTGGACTTGGTCTTTCTTTTTCTTCATGATCTGGAAACAGCTGTATACGGGTGCATCCTAATAAATTAGAATACCATTAAAAAGTTGATTTATTTTAGTAATATATTACAAAAAGTGAAACTCGTATATTATACAGATTCATCCCACACAGACTAATATATCTTGTGTTTATTTCTTTTAATTTTGGTGATTATGACTTAAAGCTAATGAAAAGCCAAAATCTCAGAAAATTGTAATATATGGGGAAAATTTCGATATTGGAGACTCGTGGTGTCACACTCTAATCATCTAATTGAATCCCAACAAAGGTTTCCTGAGCCTTTAAATGGCTCAATCTGGTTCAGGCTACACAATCCTAGGGGGGAACTGCTGACTTGACAGTTGTCCAGATGATGATTATTGACACCCTGCACATGGAGGGTGAGACACAAAAGGTCATCGCTAAAGAAGCTGCTGTTTACAGAGTGCTGTATACAAGAACATTAATAATAAGTTGAATGGAAGGAAATAAAGTGGTAGAAAAAGGTGAAACGAAGCCCATTCAAGAATTTGGGGGAGATTCACAAAGAGTGGACTGCAGCTGGAGTCATTGCTTCAAGAGCCTCCACGCACAGACGTATCCATGGGCTACAACTGATGCATTCCTTGTGTCAAGCCACTCCTGAACCGGAGACAACGTCAGAGGTGTCTTACCTGGGCAAAGGACAAAAAGGACTGGACTGTTGCTTACTGGATCAAATGCATATTTTCAGATGGGAGGAAAGAAAATTTAGCATTCCATTTGGAAATCAAGGTCCCAGAGTCTGGAAGAAGAGAGGAGAGGCACAGAATCCAAGTTGCTTGAGGTCCAGTGTAAAGTTTGCACAGTCAGTGGTGGTTTGGGGAGTCATGTCATCTGCTGGTGATGGTCCACTGTGTTTTATCAAGTCCAAGGTCAGCACAGCCGTCTACCAGGAAGTCGTAAAGCACTTCATGCTTCCCTCTGCTGACCAGCTTTATGGAGATGCTGATTTTATTTTCCAGCAGGATTTGACACCTGCGTACACTGTCAAAAGCACCAAACGTTGGTTAAATGACCATGGTGTAAGTGTGCTTGACTGGCCAGCAAACTCACCAGTCCTGAACCCCATAAAGAATCTATGTGGTATTGTCAAAAGGAAAATGAGAAACAAGAGACCAAAAAATGCAAATGAGCTGAAGGCCACTGTGAAAGAAAGCTGGACCAGTGCCACAGGCAGTAATTAAAGCAAAAGGAGCACCTACCAACTATTGAGTACATATACAGTAAATAAACATATTTTCCACAAGGCCAGCAATTTACTTAAAATGTTTTTTGGTTGGTCTTATGAAGTATTCTGATTTGTTGAGAGTAAATTGGTGGGTTTTTGTTAAATGTAAGCCAAAATCATCAAAACTAAAATAAATAAACACTTTATATATATCAGTCTGTGTGTGATGAATCTGTATATTATGAGTTTTACTTTTTGTGTTGAATTGCTAAAATAAATAAACTTTTTAATGATATTCTTATTTATTGAAATGCACCTGTATATTAGGAACATGTGACGCACAGGTTGACTCCATTCCTATATGTGGAAAGTGGTATTGTAGCTCACAGTGGTGAATGAAGTACACAAACCATGTACTTGAGTAAAAGGACAAATTTCTTTTGGCAGACGCCCTTATTCAAAGCGAATTACTGAAGAGCAGTTGAGGTTCAAGGCCCTTGCTCAGGGGCCCAGTATCTTGGCTGGGATTTTTTAACCTCCAACCTTCTGATCTAGATTCCAATGCCTTAAACACTGAGATACCACCTCACTGTACCAATCTTATGGACAGGTGTCCATAAACGTTCGTACATATGGTATAGACGATGCTACAAAATTTTGGTTTTGGTGAAACTAAAACTACATTCGCTCAGACCAAACCATGTAATTGAGTTAAAGTAGAGATACAATGTAAAATATGACTCCAGCAAAGTGCTCCCTTTAAAGTTTCACTTGAGTAAAAGCACAAAATATTTGCCTTTAAATGTACTTAAGTATCCAAAGTACTATTTCTATTATTTACATATTTTTTTTTTATCTATTTATATTTATCTATTATTTATTTTTATCTCTTGCTTTATCAACTCACTTACACATTTATTAATGTAAAAAGACTCTGTTACCCTTAGCACACCAATCTATTAATAGAATGATATTAATGAGTCAAACATTGATATCTATTAAAATTATCATGAGTCCAAAAACTTCTTCTGAAAAACAAATGAGCAAATAAGGCCACGGGTGTTGTGGCAAGTTAAAAACCAGGAGTTTCTTCCATAATGTTTTACTCTCAAAATATTCGGCTGGCTGTTGAACTGAAGCTGAACTGTATGTTGGTGATAAGTAGATGCCACCAAGCACCAATAAAAATAAGTTCAACACAGAGCATGAGCTCTACCCTGAATGGTGGCTTGCTGCGTGCTTGAGCAGTTTTTATTAACTCATAAATAAAAAAAAAGAACGACTGATTTCGCAAAATGTACTGTATTTGAGTAAAAAGTACGATATTTGACTTTGAAATGTAGCAAAGTTAAAGTAAAAGTCTCCCCAAATGGAAATATTTTTAAAAAGTACAGATACATGGAAAAAACTACTTAAGTACAGTAACGAATTACATTTACTTTGTTACTGTTCTGCCAGTTCACCAGGTAGTTCAGTAGTTTAGGTGTTGGACTTCTACTTCATTGTATATACAGTGTAAGTCACTCTGGATGAAGGTATCTGTTAAATGCCATAAATGGAAAGGTAAAGTTTATTTAATGTTTGATGGTGATAGTAGCACCAAAACTCATTTAGTGGGTAAAGATTTTTCCAATTTATCAATAATTGTATGGGATATTTTGTGTAGATTTATAGCATGTAACTACAAAATGTAGAAATGTTAGGAGTAGCATGGGGGCAATACTTATAGAATGAGGAAAGTGCAAGGTTGGGCCTATGTGGCTTACAAATCATTATATTTGATTATACAAAATGAATCATTATTGTTATTTATAAATGAATATAGTCTATATCATTATCCTTCTAGCCCCACCTAACATACAGCCTCTTACCGAAGACTCGCAGTTCAGCGTTGGCTTGGATCACTCCATGGCGATTCTCAGCTATGCACTGGTACATCCCTGAGTCATGAGTTGTCAGTTCTTTGAAGTGCAACTCGTGCTTGCGATACTGTTGAAGTATACAGACAATAATCTTATACTCACTCTGATTATTTTATGCTCAGTGAACTCTGTAAACTCTTGTAAAAGAGAGCATTCACTGACAGTTTTATTGACAGTGAAGCTAATTTACATGCAGAGTGTGTTTGGAGGGTAGCTCCTGCTGTGTTACGTCCCCTGCATACACTCTCAAGCTTCTGGAGCAGAACTTACTGTTGCCATGGCTGTTTGTGCAATAGTGTTGGCACCCGTTTAGCATTGAGCATTGAGCCTAAAGTTTGCCTAATTGACTCTGTGCCCTAATTTAGAGGGCTGAGAATGCTTAAAGCCTGAACTGCAACGAAACATTTTCCGGTCAGACACCAATCAACAGAGAGATCCTGATGTTTTTATGCGTATATTGTCAGCAGGCTCAATTGAAAAGATTGTTGTGGAATGTTGGAGTGCATTAGCTGTAGCATGGATCTGTAGATGGACAGCCCCCATGGCATGGCATGGATCTGTAGATGGACAGCCGAGAAAAATGCCGTTCAAAGCCATTAAACTAATAATCTGAGAATGGAGAGCCGTTTAAGGTAAATACCATTTGGCCATTTTTCAAGAAGTATACATGAGGCTTGGGTTTTCCACCGGCCACGCAGGACATGGTGTAGTCACTGCCGATGTCCCTCTCGCTGCTGCTGATGTGCTCCACCCAGTCCGGAGCAGCTGGAGGAAAGAAACACGCCAATAAATGCCTAATAGCATTAACTGTTCTGACACTTCTGAGGCTAAGACTAACATATGGTACTATAACATACCATTTATCCACATTTATAAATGATCAGTACATGCATTCATACATTTTAGACAATTTTATACATTTTAGGTTTATTATACAGAGAAAAGTGTGTACTTCCAAATATCTTCCAAATAAAGTGTTAGAATGTGATTATGATGTATGCTTAGATATGTTCAATAAAAAGATTTGGGTACTTTTGGCAACAGCCGTATGTATATTAGGATAATTTGACACATCGGTCGACTCCATTCCAATATGTGGAAAGTGGTAGCTTTGTAGTTAAGATGATGGACTTCTGCTGTATAAATTGGATAATTGAAAGTCTGGATAAAGGTATCTGGCAAATGCCCTAAAGAGTATGGTAAAGTTCATTTAATGTTCATTGCTGAAGGCGACAACGAAACTAACTACTTTCAAATAATTAACAATATTCTGTTCAAATGTACTAAATGTTTTGAACTAAATCATTTTTTAAGATTTTTTAGGCCCATCACCTCTTCATATAAAGAGGCGGTGTTACTGTAGTACTTATTCAGGAAGTATTTTGTAGTAGTTATTAGTGGCCATGGGGATATTATGTATCAATAGTTATAGATTATTTGGATTTGTATGATATACAATGATATACATATTTGAATTTATTATTTCAATAAATATATAATAATTGCATTAAATGCTTGTATGTTGATAATGTGTTAATGAAAAAAACTTTCAGTCAGTTTCATACACTGTAGGGTATTTTTTTTTTCTCTACATGAAAATTTTTTTTAAAAAAGTGAAATATATACAATAAATAAAAAGAATTGTATTATAAAAGATGCACAACACCCTTTATATTCAGTATTAAAAATGCTGTACAATCTCTAAATCAATCTAGAAATGTTAGCACATTTTATGATATTGACTATTTGAACTCAAAAGGTCAGATTTGCTGTGAGATTAATCCCCTGCACTGATGCATTTGTTTAGATGGCACTCCGCCGGATTTGATGTAACATGGATAATTAAGTTCTACATAAAATAGTAAAGTCTGTATCATCTCAAGTGCACTCTGTCATCAAAGTAAAACAAGCTCTTACCAAAATTATGATATGCAAGTAAATATTCCTAAAGATTTCACTCAAGTTATTGCTGATATTATTACTTTTTTACTTTACGTTGAAGTAAAAATAAAGCATTATCTCAGAGAGAAATTAAATGACTCTCTTATTGAATTTATATATTTCAAAAACCTCCCATAAAAGTTAACAGACATTCACATGATATTAGGCTCTACAATTTTAACAGAATGGCCCGATTGGAATTTGAAATATGTGCCTGGTGCAATTTCCATTACAGAGATTACATTGCGGGTATATTTTTACTTTTGATGAAGAGCTTTGAGAATAAGGGTTGCTAAATGCAAAAATGCCATTCTACCCTGTTATCATAAGAGTCCAGCATCGGTATCCTATGCACACCTTAATTCAGCATACAGTATTCCTTCAACAATTCAATCAACAATTGTTTATGTGTATAAGTGATTGAAATCCATGGTGGAAAACCTGATGACGATACATAGTGTTTGTGTCAAAGTAAAACTGTGTTTCGGCATAAATTAAGATTTTTATTTTCTTTGTCTAAAGTAAAAAAAAAAAAATTATAAACATTACCATTGCCAAGCACCTGTTTGAATAGATTCCTTCATAATTCTTGCATTTTTTTAATATGTGTAGAATTCACATAAACCAATCTACCATCTGTACTTTGAAGCCTATAATTTTTCACAAATAATGCTATGTGTATTGCTGCAATATTGTGACTTCTGAGAGTCTTCACAGCAGTCCTACCTTCCACATAGAGGTTCGCTTTGTGCCAGTCTTTGCCTTTTGAGTTGATCGCCTCACACTTGTACGCTCCCTCATCCTCATACTGTACGTTAAAGATGCGCAAAAGTCCACCTGCCTTGCTGATCTCATGATAAACAGGCAGCTCTCCATCCACTTTCCTCCATTTGATCTGGGGAATGGGACTGGGCCAGACATTGCAAAACAGTTCCACACATTGCATTCAATAAGAGAAATACAAAAGCAGCTCCTGCATTCTATCAGAAAGTAAATGCACTCACTTTCCCAATGCAAAACACTCCAGGGTGATGTTCTGGCCAACCAGAGCATACGTGTCCGGAAACATCACTTTTATATCAGCTGCGTACTCCCGAACAGACCCTGGAAACAGTAAATACACCGTGCTGAATCATTTTGATTTAAGAGGGCATTTTCCTCCATCAGCCTCTGGCAAAAAAAAATATTAGTCATGTTATACTGGAATGCATAGCACACTGGTGTTTTTTTTTTTTTTTGCATCAGTCTAAATAGCATGCTTGGTTCAGAACATTTCGGCTCAAAATATTTGTCTACAGGATGGCAGCTGAGGCATGCTGTGCAAACACGACACATGAATAAACATTTAAAAATGGCTTTAAATGTGGGGCAAGATGGAGCCTAAGGCTTATGTTGTTCTTCAGTAATGGAGTCATAGATGAAGTAATGCACAAAGAAATATGAGATGTGTGTGGGGAGGGAAATAAAAGATTATCTGCTCCTGTGTCCTTTAGTCATTTTATGTGCTACAGTATCCGACTTCCAGACCGCAATAAACACTTTAGCTACAATACAGTATTATAAAAAAGCTTATTTCTAGTGATTAACTACTAGTACTATACTAGCATCAAAATAATAACTATACAAGCACAATAATATTATATATAATAAAACAGAAAAGGGGAAATCTTTATTCGTGTTGGTATTTCATTTGAACTGGGAAGTGTCTGGCGTTAAACTAATCCAAAATGAAATCAGGTTAGGCCAAGGGGAAAAAAACTGGCTGTTTTTAGGCAAAATGTTTCTGCTTACTCATGCAAGCCGTGTGTCAGAACACAAATAGGCATTTATTAATGGACCCACAAAAAGAGCTCCGGGGTGGGGAAAGAAACAACTGCCTCCAAAAAGTCCTTGATTCTTCTCCTTCCAGCTTTATACAGACACACAAAAGACTTTCGACTTCTTAAGCTGTTGTTTCTGCCTCAGTGGCAAAAGCATAATTAATCACCATTTCCATCCAGCCTGCACTGCCTTACCAAAGTAGCACTGCAATGACAGCTAAATTTCAATAGGCCATAGCCACACTGTCACACTCCTTTAAAAATAAAATGCTGAACTAGATTATTCGACATGTATTTTTACAAAGTTATAGACAGAAAGAATTTGTGTTGTCATACATGTTTAAATGATTTCATGACGTTTGTGACAATCGGTTTTTACATGCAGTGAGATGTATTTCCTGTCTGGGTATTTATGTCTATAAGCTTTGAGCTAAATGGGATTTTTACTATTTGATTTACTCCACTTGAAAGTGCAAAAGATACTTATTGTGACAAAAAGGATATTTAAATAAAAATGCAAGGTAATGAATTCACCCCGGGTCAATACGACGTTGAATCCCCTTTAGCTGTATTTAGTGTATTTCGGCAAGTCCCTATCAGCTTTCCAGATATTTTTGCCCACTCATCTTGGCAAACTGACTTGAACATAGATAATAAAAAATATATATTTTTCAATCTTGCCTCAGATCCTAAATTTGATTAAATTGACAGAGTTAGTGATAAATTCAGGTTCTCCTCAGTTTGTTCCAGACTTGTTTTGATGGCTACTTGGGCTTCAGAATGACTACTCATGGCAACTGGTTGTGCCAGAAATAATAAAGAGGTTTCACAGCAATAGTGGTGAATATTTCTGCAATAAATGAAGCAGTTGAAGGAGACACTGCATTATGACTATTTAGTCTACTTCAGTTACATATTTTAACAATGATTTATGCTGAAAAAAGTTCGAGGAGGTTGAAAATGGTTGCGACACACAATGATATTTTGAAAATCTACGTAAAAAGATATAAAAAAGTAAGGCATACTCTCGGTCTGTGGGACTAAAGGAATAAACTTGCTGAAGACACTCTTAGCAATGGATGAGCTGGAGACGAAGCAGGAGTAGTTCCCTCGGTCAGAAGCCTCTACTTTGGCGATATAGAGATTTCCTGTGGTCTGAGAGACAAAACGCCTCTTATCCAGCGGGATGAAGATGGGAAATTCATTCAGCATCCAGCGAAAGGTAAGATCATCTAAACAAGAGAAAATAAACACTGGTAAACATGCCAGGATTCGTTATGTATATAATAGCAGGATATTATAAAGATATTATGCATAAGATATTGAATTAACCTGGGAAATGTGGAGGTGGAGCACATAACAGCACCACTCCCTGACCTTCTTTCACACGCACAGCTTCTCTCTCCTCTGTCGAAAACATGTCTAAATCTGTGGGTTTAAAACGGAATGAATTTAATTCTGGCTCCTTCTCTAGCACAGTGCTTTGTAACCTCCCGAGGTGACCTTCCGTTAAAAAAAAACTCTTCTAATAAACAAAAGCACAAAAAAGCAATTTCACATAATACGCTCATCATCTTTTCGTTTCCTTTATTACTGGTATCCATGATTTAGCACAATCCATACAAGCATTTAAAAACGTTGACACCTGAAATTAATTGCCAGCTCTCCTCATATCGCAGTGCTTAAGTGCTTAAAGGCATGAACTTGGACTTTTTTTTTGGCGAATGCTACCCAAGCGTTTACATAAAAAACAAAAAAATCCAAGGTGGCTTCCCTAAAACAAAAACGCCATTACATGATGGCGTCTCTTGACGCTACAACCATCACTCACATCCAAACTCGACGAACGCCTCTCGACTGAGGACCGTGCCGAACTCATTTGTCGCCATGCAAGAGTAGTTCCCAGCGTGTTTGCTATTATCAGGTCTGCTGATGACCAGATTTCCCCCCATCATGCCGTAGTGCACGTTACCCTCCTCCGGGATCTCAAGCTCCAAGCCATTCATCCTCCACCTGCAAACAGGGAGAGGAAGATGGAAGGAGGGACATGCATGCTGTTATTACAGATGGAGCTGATAAATAAAAAACAGGCATTATATTAAAAAAAACAAATACAATATGCGGGCGATTTACATCATATACACTCTAGATTTGTAGTGATCTATCCATAGATGTGCCATGGAAAAGCTTTATGTACAAATATTTTTATATCTCTCCATCTGTTTGCCTGTCAGCCCTGTACAGTAGGTGCTCTTGAAGTGAAGCCAGCTCAACGGGAAATGAGCTAGAGATGCTAAATCTCCTTCTCCAAATGGCCTCTGACTTTAAGGGGCAGATTACGATAGAATGACTGTAACTGAGAAGAGATGGAGGGGAAAATTGAATTAGGGGGGTTGGGTGCTGAGAAGGACAGGGTTACAGCAGCGGATTAATCCGAGGCACAGAAAGGGTCAAACCCCTGATGGAAATGAAGTGTGCAAGAAGATCGGTGGCTCAAGGGCCATGAGACCAGCTGAGTAAAATCTATGAGGAGGATCACACAAACATGATTAATGATCTTACACCTGCGTCATGATGTGCCTCGTAAAAGCTCTGAATCCTATTGCTAAAGTGCAGGAATTGGAACGAGTGCTGAGAGATGCACCCTCTGCTACCGATAAAAACCTAATCCCAGCACGAACAATTCAAAGCATATGTTACTTGTATGTGGCAGGTGGGCTGGATCGTGCTCGGCATGTCATGATTATCTTGTCTTCTTGAGACTCCTCAGGGTAGATGGTGTCAAATGGCTGCTCCTCAAACACAGGTCCATAACCTGAAGATTCGTCTGCGGTACATAAACATACAAACAGACAAATAATGATACCTTTGTGTAAAATCTGTAAAACCCGCTAGTGAGACCATCCATTAAGACTTAGAGTATAGTATTTAGTAATCCCAGATGAATTTTTGGAATTAAAAAAATTGGTCTTATAGCAGTTACAAAACAAGAAACCAGTTTATATGACTTGCACAATTAATTCACAATATAGCACAAATAAAAAGGTATACTCAGGTTTTAAGTCACCGTTCTAGTGCTATGGATTCTTTTGCGTTTTCATGGATGCTTCCGGTACTGAGTGAGTAGCAACAGTAACTAGTTTCCTTTTATATCCCTGGTATTGTTGCATAAGTTTAATAATAGTAATAATTAAAAAAAAATGCACCCTGTCGTGGACAAGTACTTGAGTTAAAATAGAGATACAGTACGTAAGTACTTAAGTACAGTACTTAGTTATCCAAGTACTATGATTTATGGCTATTATGTCCTATTATAATTTTTATGACAAGACTCTTTGCTTAATCAACTCAGTTTATGTAAAAAGAATCTCATGATACTTCTAGCACACCATCTATTAATAAGATGATATTAATAATTTAAACACTCATTGATATCTAATAAATTATCATGAGCCCAAAACCTCTTTTTTCAAAAAAGAAAAATCATGTAAATAAGGCCATGGGTGCTGGGGCAAGTTAAAGTCAGGAGTTTCTTCTATCATTTATTTCCTCAAAATGTTTTGCTTGATGTTGAACTGATGCTGAACTGTATGTTCGCGTTAAGTAGATACCACCAATCGGCGATTCTAGCTTAAATGACGCCCCCTGGGTGAACCACGTCATGACCCAACATCTCCCCCATTGATTAGTTTCAGCTTTGAAAAGCTCCTCTCTGCTTCAGCTACCATTACTGGATGAGTAAGACATATTCGAAAAGAGCTCCATTTGATGTATAAATATCACCCTAAATGCAATTATTGCGCAATTAAATTCACATGTCATTGTGCACAATTTATGAAAGTCTCAAAACCAAGAACCAAGAAACTCATTGGCTAATTGTAGCCATTAAACATCATACAACATTTATATCCTTATAATATGTATTTTAAATTAGCCTTTTGTTCTGCACTGGAACTTAGTTTAGGACCTCTTCGGTACAATCACAGAAAACCTCAATTAATTGATGTCACCTCAATTAAAGGTATCCAAATCAACAAGCGCTGTTCAACTACAATCCAACTAGACTAGTTAAGCTGTAATTGTTTTGTTGCTACACACATTATGATAAACTTTATACTATAAATTATAAAGTTTTGCAGCTAAAAGAAATAATGTTGCTCTATGAGTAAAAGCATGCAAGCTATAATTCATAACCTAAGCAGTTATTAGCCAATTTCACTAAAAGCTTATACTATCCTTATAACGAGATGAGTGATAGAGATGCATATACACCTTCAACTTTTGCACATTTTCCACCTACTTTTAGACCTTTTTTGTCTTCCATAATTTTAAGTTGGATTCAGCTCACCACACTATAAAAATAAATAAATAAAAGATCTACAAATATTTAATACAAAAAAATATTATAATCTACAAGTTCTAATAAACTTGAAGCTGATGTTCATGTAAATATATAATTGTCCACCTGACAGTGAAATTAAATGCTAATTGTCTTAACATAATATAACCATGGTAATATGATTGGTTTCTATTAATATCAGTGGCTATGTTTGACAAATTTTGTATCAAGGGTCCCTGACCTATGTCTCTATCGCTTAAGGGTCCGTGACCTGAAAAACTTTGATGACCCCCTGCTATACAATATGGACAAAAGTTTGTGGAATCCTGGCCATTGAGGTTCATATGTGCTTTTTGAACATCTTATTCCACATTTTTTTACATGCTGTTATAATAACCCTAACTTTTCTGGGAAGATGTGTCACTATATTTTGGAGTGTGTTTGACGAGGCACATGAGCTCATACAGCCACAAGGGCTTTAATAAAGTCATGTACTGATGATCCTCACTGATGGTTAGGAGGTCTGAAGTGTGGGCAGCATACCAATTCGTCCCAAAGGTGTTCAATAGGGTTGAGGTCAGATAGCAGGCCACTCAAGATCTTTTATAAAATCCCATGTACAAAATAAGTTCATGGGGCTTGCTTTGAAAACAGGGGCATTGCCATGCTGGAACATTTGGGTTTGCTTGTTCAATTGAAGGGAAAATGTCATTGTACCGCATCCAAAGGAAGCCTAAAAAATTGTGTTAACAGTTCGGGGAAGAACCACATATGGCTGGACAAGTCCGGTGTCACAATACTTAGTCAATATTAGAAGTCTTAGTCTCTCTTTCCATCTTTCTGTCTGACTATCTATAATCAATTACAATTAGCATTTCTTGTTTGTATTATATTTCAAACTTTTGTAAATTCTATTTTGGAAAAAAAAAATAAAATCACAACTGATTTTTGATTGGATCATGTATAGACTTGCATATGATTTCGCCGAATTCCCAAAAGCCTAATTTGTCTCTGTGTCTAATTGCTAATCTAAACTGCCATATACATTTGCATGCTTTGGGTAGATTAATGAAGAACACTGAAATGTTAAAAGCTAAGGATAGCACACATGACGCAGTGTGGTAATTAGTGCAAAATGAGCTTTCGGTATCTGTCATTCATGTTCGCTACTGTACTACGAAGGTTATTTGTAATCCAGACAGCTAGAGTCATAAAAAAACCTGTCTGAAACAGTGACTTCAATCAACCTGCTGTTTGCATTAGAGACATGCCAGGCTAATTAGCCTCAGCCAGTCAATAGGGAGGCAAACATCAAACGCAGAGTCAGACAAAAACAAGTTGAATAACTAATTAGCCAAATAGAGCTCCTGCAAATTCTAATATCCAGACTGTGTGTGGATGTGTCTTAAGGTGTGTGTATATATGCTCAATGCTTTCAATATCATTAGCAATACCTACAATGATTCAACCTTTAGTCTCATTAAAAAAAAATTATAATAATAATTTTTAAAAAAGAGCCGACATCCAGTATTTTTTCCAGATCACCATTAGAATGGCATAAACTAAAAAATTTTTATAGAACTCTATTCTAAATAAAATAATTTATTGTTCATGTATAATGTTGTTAATAATTAGTGGTAAGATGAAATTTTAAGAAAAACTAGCTCACACTGGGCTGAATTCACAGTTGAATCCTTCTATTGAGACCTGCAAAATGGTGCTTCAGTGAAACAATACAGTTTAAGAAGCAGCAGAACTGAAATGAAGTGTAGTAAGGAGATATAGTTACATACTGTAGACCGAAATAATTATTATTTAAGAAGGGGGGAAAAAGAGACAGATGGCAGAGAGTTGAGTTTCAGCAGGGCACAGTTTGCAGAGCACATGAATAGTGGGCAATTTCTGCTCTCCTCCTTCTCTCCCTTTCTCTGAAATTTCTGTGATTTTGATTGATATATAAAATGGTCTCAGCCGGTGTATAAATGTTAAAAAAGAGAAAGAAATAACCAACTTCAGTAACCATTAAATGCAGTTCTGTCCATCACTGGTGTGTCGTTATACTGAGTGATTTCAGTAGTGAGCCAAGGCTCCACTATGTTATCTTCGAAAAGTGTGTCATCTGACTGACTCAATCTAGTCAAATGGACAATCCAGTACCATAACACACAAAAAACAACACTACAATACACAACAATCAATATTCCTTAAATCAACGACAAATTCTTGCTGTTTCTCTTCACGGGATTTGATCTGTATAATAAAATGTGTATTTGGGTTATTTATTTAACCATTTTTTTTATCTTATTAATATGGTTTTCAAAGTGTAAAGAAGTAAGAGCATATGAAATATATCCACACAGAGGTAACCATCACCTGACCTCTAACAGTCATTAACTGGGTACTTCCTACTGTAAACCCTACCCTTAAATGTGAACCCTAAACCTTCATAATTTGCCCTTTCCCCTTAACCTCAATCTTAAATAATAACCCTAACCCTTAATTTGTAATCCTAACTCCTCATCCAACACCTTACCTTAAACCTCCACACTGTACCAGTAATCCTAACCCTGAATATTAACCTATCCCATAACCATATCGCTTAACCCCTTACCCTTACCCTAACACTAACCCTGACCATAACCCAGTTTACATACTTCAGTAATCTAAACCCTAACCTTTAACTCTAACCTCTAACCCTAACCATAACCCTTATCCGAACCCTTAACCTTAATAATAAATAATAAACTCATTTCTAATCCTGTCCATCCTCATCACTCCCAATGAAAATCTCAACATCTTCAGCTCTGCTACCCCCTCCTTCACCTTCTGTCTTTCAGTTAATGCCACTGTCTCTAAACCATACAACATCACAGGTCTCACCACAGTCTTATAAACTGCCTAGTCTAAAATGTAAAACTGTAAATATGAGCGTGCATGCTGTAATGTGACTGACTCTCATTTTATCTTAGTCACTGTTTATTTTATTCTAATTTTGAATTACCTTTGGCTGAGTTTACTGATTCAGACTGTGAGTCGACCTTTAACTGTCTTAAAGTTTGAGATTTCGAATTACATTTTTGCTTCGCCCAATATCCTCTTTACATATGACCTTTACTACTCTGGGTCCAATATGATACTTATAATAGCTGCTTCTATTTCTTCCACGATTAAAGCATATTCGCACATCCCACAAGGTAGTATATATTCCACAACCGGGTGGCTCAATATAAGGAAACAATTGAAAGATCTCCGAACTGCCAGTAGTGTTTTCAAATTTGCATACACATGGCGGCATCCCAGCTAATTCAAAGATTGGCTATCAAATGTGTCTAACTGTTGAACATGTGTAGACAAGGTGACTTACATAATTGCAGTGTATTTAGAAAAAAAAAATTTAATTGAATTGAAATTGTTAAATGTTAATATATTTGATGCAAGTATTATGAAAAGCATAGTAGGATATGCAAACAAGACCAATTTGCATGTTTTATAAAGGCTTTTAATTTTAATTAGCATTTTATTTTTGCAAATAATCAAATTTAAACATGTTTGAACTGATCACAGTAATGAAACATGTTTCTGCATGGTATTAGTTGTTTTTTTTTTAATTGCAATTCAATAAATAGCTCAGTTCTCTATTAAATAACAGGTAAACAATAAGCCTGTGTTAACACAAGTATAGTATAGCCTTCAACATTCGTCCAGTAACTTAGACGATCCTTAGTTGTCAGCAGTGCAAAAGGTTTCACTTAGAAAGTTATAAATGCCTGGAAATCCAGTAACTGCTGAGGATTAGGTAATGAGAATGAGAATCCAGTAAATAGACATCTAAACAAAATCTATTGGTTTGGCAGAGCTAGCAATAGCCAGTGAAATCTAATAAACTTTCCACAATCTGGTTTAAATTCTGTGAGCCAATCCAATACAAACTGCTTTTCAGGAACCATTAGGCCATGGCTTATTTATGGAAGGCTCTCTCACTGCCAGGGCTTTGGACCACACATATCACTAAATCACAATGACAAAAGACATGATTGTAACAAGCACAGCACAATATATCACAATCCACCGTACAATATATCACATAGTATGATGCACTGTAATATGAACTGTATGAATATGCACTGTAATATGAAAAATAGGAAGTGTGTAATATAAGAAGTACACTTATACTATGCTCATTCTAATATCATAATAAAATGGCTCATAATAATATAAATATTTTGCATAATGTAATTTTTTCCAAATGTCAGTATAACAAATGTTAAACATTTCAATATTTGTAACAGAAACTATATTTTTTTTGTTCACTTACAGTTCCTCAGGAACCACATTATGCCTCAGCATAAGTAGTTAATAAACCAAACAAATATAAAAAAACAACATCTATATACCCTAATGCAACTTAAAACCATTATATGAACATAGGATCCTTATGAAAACCTCTAGATCGACATCTCCTCGTGTAGCCCCTCATTCCTAATACATTTTGACACTTTTCAAAAGCGGAAAAGCAAGTGAAAATAATGGAGAGCTTGTCCGAAGGGAAAGATGATAGACGTTGCTTGTTCGTATAACATGAATCCTTCAAATATCAACACAATTCTAAAGAACAAGGACAAGATCATGGAACATGTGAAGTCTTGCCAATGATGTCAACAACAATATCGAGTTATCGATAATATCGAGAGTACAAATGTTTTATTAACAGTATATATGAGTTTGTTTTTTTATGCATTACATTGTATATTTGTGTCAAAGTTGTATAAACCTTACTTTGTCGAACTTTTGAACAAAGCGGACATATGAAGTCAGGGACTTACTTTCTTCTTCACAAAGAGTAAGAATGAAAAAAAATGTAATCATAAGAAGACAGCTATCACACTAGCTTCTCAGGCTTTGAACAGTCCACATGGGAGCAAGAGTCCAACGTACTAAAGTGATCAAAGACAAAATGTCTGCCTGCCAAAGAACACGTGACTCTGTCAAGTCTTTGATAGAAAATTAGATGAGTGTGCTTTTCATGTGTGATGGTGTGACTGCCAAATGATCCAAATCTGAAGAGCATGGTTAGCAAGGGTGCAAAAAAAAAAGATTTTATACATTCTATAATATAATCTTACATTGAAAATTTTTGGTTACATTTTACTGTTTTGGCTGATGTTCTTGGCACAACAAGCCTAATTTTTTATTCATCTTCATGTTCTACTGTAGATCATTTATAATTTATGCCAGGGGTCACCAACCTTTTTGAAAATGAGAGCTACTTCTTGGCTACCGATTAATGTGAAGGACTACCAGTTTGATACACACAGTTTTCAGTTTGAAATGAAATAACAAATTTGCTTAATTTACATTTTATTATATGTTATTATTAATAATTAATGATATTCATCTATGTAAAGACACTGATCATGTTAATGATTTCTCATAATAATTATCAACAATGATTTAACAAAGTAGGAAACTAGTATGAAAGCTATCTTTGGAAAAGGCCCACAGGCTACTCATGTGACCCCTGATTTATACCAATACCACAGGTACAAATAATATGAAAATTCAATGAGGATGTAGGTAAGAAATCTGTTTTGAGAAGGAACATGGGGAAAACAATTTGTGAACTAAAACCTCATGTGAATCAGCTGGACATGAACTTTGACAATCATCTAAATCAGTGATGTATATAAAAGTGGTGTAAAGGGGTGGTACACATGTGTACCGAATGCAATCATTTTTATCTCCGCAACATAGTTAAAATCTGAGTCTCCTCTGGGACTTATTAAGCAGCAAGCCGCATGGTTTGTTTGGTCTCCGCCTCGCAATTTAAGCACATTTATTAATTATTATCAAACTTGAAAAATAAATAATAAATAATTTGCCTCCATGTTATGTTCTGACTGGAAGCATCTGCTTCTGCCGCCTGCTGCATTGACCTTGTACAGTATCTTGTATTCAAATCATTAAAGTACTTTCATATCTGCATCTCCTAATCAACAAATGGATTTGAACTTATTTTGGTAAAATCTTTTAATGTAAGAATGTAAGAGTAGTAGTAGTAGAAGCAGTGCTTTTCAGGCACTCATAGTCTCATATTTATTGTCTTTGCCTCGTGCATTGGGACTGCATCAACTGATACTCTGCTCACGTAAACACAAAATGGTCAGTACCAATGACAAACAACTATGTGGATATCATACACGGTAAACAGCTACAAAAGATTGATTATACTCACCAAAAACCCCGGCTGCTCCACCATACACAGCTGGAAGAAAGAAAGAAAGAAAGAAAGAAAGAAAGAAAGAAAGAAAGAAAGAAAGAAAGAAAGAAAGAAAGAAAGAAAGAAAGAAAGAAAGAAAGAAAAGGAAAAAATGGCTGATTTCATTTTGATAAAAGGTAATTGGCCATTTTAAAGAATGCAAATGCTCAAACCAATGCTTTTATTAGATGCCTAAAATCAGAAACACTATATAATAAGAACTATAAAACTTATAGTATAAGAATTTATTATTACTGTTTATACTCTAATTAATTATATGCCCTGCTTTCTGCCTAAAAGTCTTTTGAATTTGAATGTATTCATTCATCACACAAGTTTATACAAAGCGATATACAATTAAGCTGAGCAGTTGAGGTTTTATGTGTGTTATGTCCCTGGATGTATTTCTGGCTTTCTGTATATTTCTTCTACACTGTAATATCTATTTAGTATTTGCAGATCAGAAATAAAGCTATATGTGCAATGTAGCATATATAATATTTTGCTGGAAAAAAAAACTCAGAATTTATTGTTTACTGGAAGGTTCTTGACTTAGTTGAAACCAGAAACTTGTTTGTTGATTCTGTGGTATTTGGAAGTGGTTATTGTTTGATGCTAATTAGTTATCTTAGGCATAGGTTTCAGTCTCCTTTAAGGTGTATATTTTGGGAAAGGCTAACTAAGAAATACTGAAGGTGTATTCAGCTCAATATAAAAGTTGTTTTGCCTTAAATCTCTTTTTACTCTTGATACTATTACCAGCTGACATGGGTTAGCATATTTTAGAGCTTTATGCTAGTTTTAGCATAAGTTGCCTAGGGGAGGCATCGTTTCCACTGTTAATGCAACCATAGCTAGCATCCCTAAACCTAGCTATTGATTTTTGGGGGGGAAGAAATGGCAAGCAGCCAAATAAAAGAGAAAATTGGGTCAAATTATTTTCCAAAATATTTTTCCATTTTTCAGTTCAAAATGTTCTATGATGAAAGCAAAACTCTAGAATTGAAAAAAAAACAGTCTAATCTGAAATACACACAGAAGGTGATATGCTACAGATTTATCTCATGAGATCAGGAGATGCCCTTTGCTTGGCACTCTCTCTGCTCTGATCTTTAGCCCATTAAGCACAGTTTTTTCTGGCCGGATATGAAATTGCTGCTCCTAATCATTTGGATCATCTCTAGATGGGCTAATGTGAGAAGACAGCCACATTCTAATCTCAATGCAATTAACCAGAGCTGACAGACTAGGATCCCATCGTTTTAATGAATATAGAGGGAGAAATACTGTAGGAAAGGAGCAAGGATACTGGAGGAGAAGTAAGGAAAAAAGAAGAATGAACAACACTGCAAGGAATACTCACAGCCGGAGGATAGTGCGAGGGACAGAGCAAGCAGGAGTGGTATGAGATGACACATGGTTCTGGGGTGAAAGTGCTCCAAGACAAGGGCTTAATGTAGAAGCTGTTGTGGCATTAGCAGTGTTTCCTAAAAATAAAAAGAAAATGTATTAATGTAAGCAAGAAGCAAACAGGTTACTGTATATACCCAGTACCAATGCTAAATTCTGTACTAATGCACCAAACATTACAAGAGCAATACTGTGACAGATTCAAATAAGCCTTTCCCGTCCATTTCGTATTCATCATATTCAGTATTTTATTATTGAATCGTTTTATATGTTCATTTGCTTTTAACTAAAAGATATTTCAACAAACAAGCAATTTACACAGGAGATACACAGGAAACAACAATTTCTTGCACACATACGGTTTGCACAGGCCACCTCCGGCAAAACTGACATTTTTCCTCACTCATATAGGTGAATGAGGCAATAGTCACATATTTGTTGGCAATACTTGCTATGGAGAATGTATGGGAAACTAAGTGTCCCTGGATCACAAACTAAAACTGACAAACTCTAGGTAGGATAGTCAAAATGACAAGCGACAACTGTTTCGAAATAGTGTGTCAAGAAACAACAGTAGCCACAACTATTGTTTAAAAGGGTTTACTATTTTACTAAGTGAATTTACTGTATAAATGTGCACCATTCAGGTTAATAACATTATGACATTATAACATTATGACAGGTTAATTGAATAACACTATTATCTCTTAATCATGGTACCTGTTAGAGGGTGGGATATATTAGGCAGCAAGTAAACATTTTGTCCTCAAAGTTGTTAAAATCTGCAAAAATGAGCAAGCATTAGGATTTGTCAAGTTTGACAAGGGCCACATTGTGATGACTAGATGACTGGGTGAAAACATCTTCAAACTGCATCTCTTGTGGGCTGTTCCCAGTTTGCAGTGGTCAGTATTTATCTAAAGTAGTCCAAGAAAAGGTGAACCGGCGACCGAGTCATGTGTGGCCAAGGCTTATTGATGCCCGTGTGGTCCTATCCAACAAACGAGCTCCTGTAGCTCAAATAGCTACAGAGAAAGAAGATAATGCTGTTAATGCTTGATGGATCAGGACTGTTTTGGCAGCAAAAGGGGTCCGACACTATATAAGACAACCGGTCATAATGTTATATCTGATCGGTGTATTTTGCAATTAACTGTACTTGTAGCGGAGAACCTTGAGCCAAGAGGGGTTCTCCTTATTCAGATGAGAGGCATAGAAGGGCCCTGACTAAAAGTAACAAAACTTTGACATGGGAAGAGTTTGGGGTGGACATTAAAAAAAAAGATTTCGTCTCAAAGATCTTCTTGCAACCTGTTTGAAATTTCATGGAAAAAAGCGAGACCCTAGACAACATCTAAAGAAAGGATATTGCTGGTCATATGAGGGATCATGATGAGAAATAGCTTAACACAGTGGACTTCTTTCTGGATTTCAGTGCCAGATATCTTTGATGTTTTGTCATTTATCATTGTATCTGAGGTAACCATGACTCTTCAAGGTGGATTAGAAATGTAAGACAGCATCTTTTGATTGACAATTGGGAATGGGGTTCCCTATAAAAAAAATGGAAAAGAAAAAGAAAAGAGGCCCAATAGCTGTATTCCAGTTCCCATTTCCAGGGATATCACCTAAGAACAGCAGGTAAAGTCTATGCTATGGTTATGGAAAGAAGACTACATCTTGTAGTTGAACCTAGGATTCAAGAAGAACTGACAGTAGCATGTTCTACCCAGGAGGCTGAACGGTGGACTTTTTCACAGATTTGCAGGAAGGAAAGGACATACACTTGTCCAGTCTACATATTTTGAAAATGACCTTTTTTTCTGTGCCTCAACATTTGGTGTGGAAAGTAACACACTAAAAATTGCATCCACTTCTTGGTGTTGAGTCCAATCTGCCCATGACACTGTCAAAGGTGTTTTTGTCTCTACTCGAGTTCATGATTTTCATGGATGAGATATCAAGATATAGTCAAGGTTTGAGAGGTGTCCACTATGGGGGTGTATTTGTAGATGTTCTCTTGGCACCATCCAAAATAGACCTCTGACATGCACTTGAATGTTTTTCAACTAAGTGTGAACCAGGTGGAAAGAGAATCATCCCTTGCAAGTTTGATGTTAGAAGAAAAGACCTGAGGGCACACTGGCACACTGTTTACCTGTCAATCCACATCCCTTTTAATATCCTTACATATCATCATGAGCTGGGGGAAGTGACTGAAAGAATAAGACTTCTAGTATTAACATCAAAGAAGTCACCATCAAAGAAAGTACTATAATCATAATGTGTTCCTCTGAGCCATGAATTACATTAAATACACATTTCTTTTGGAAGCTGGTTCATCATGAGGCCCATTTAACGAGATTAGAAGCATTTGTTTACAGCTGCTGGACTGAGAAATCCATGTGTAATGGCATCACACACATACACACACAATCACACACAATCACACACTCATGTAATAGCTTAGATTTACAGCTGGACCAAGACACACAGTGGGGATTTCATCTGCACACTGATGGTTTCCTAGCAACACCCCTCAAAAGGAGCAGTTGTATTTGGTAGGCCTCTTTTAGTGACAATGAATTAGTCTATACGAATTTGCATCTGGCAGCCCACTGTTGTAGGACACCATGATCCACAGGGAGCTTGGGTCATCTAGTAAACGCTTTTACCAAAGCAAATAATACAACAGCATGCAGTCATAAAACAGTGACAATGACGCACACACACATTGCTGCCTCACATTTACATACAGATACATAATAAAAATGCATTATAAAAAATAAAATCTAAAATCTCTGATCCGAGGGCATCATCTGTATTCAAGGCTTCACTAAAGAATGACGGATGCATTTCACATTCCTAGAACTAAAAAATGCTATAAGATCTAAATTCCAGTGTGTAGCCATGTAACAATAAGTAGTTAAAGTATGAATCACTGAGTCAATTTTCAGCGGTGTAAAGAGTACCTGAAAATCATACTTGAGTAAAAGTATAGATACCTTACTGGAAAACCTTACTCCATTACAAGTACAAAGTCACCAATTCCATTATGACTTAATTAAAAGTATCTGATTTGAACAGTACTTGAGTATTTTCTTCATATTGGATGTAGGTTCAAAGATGCACTAGTCCTTAACACCAAGACACATGTTAGTGAAAAGCTAGAAACAGTTTGATTTTGTTTTATTTCCTAAAATACAAATCAAATTAGACACCTCAACACTGCATTAACCATCAACACAACAGCTTCTTCTACATGCCAGAATGAAACTAAGATCAAACAAGTTGGTCAAAAAAAAGACAAGGTTGTAAAGAAATCTTTCAAAAAGCTATCTTCAATTAACAAATACAATTACAGTATCATGTGAACTGCCTGGCATTCAGCAAGTTGCTAATTTGCCTTTATGTGGAGTAGCTTTATTTGATGCAAAAAGAGAAATCACAATCTAGTAAATCTACATATTGTATCATAAATGTAGTTGAGCAGAGAGTAGAAGTTGCTTGTATCTTTGATACTCAGTAAAACTACGAAGTAGCCAAAAACCGCGAAGGCAAAAATAACTTATAATTTATCGGCAGATGCAGTAGCCCTATTGTTAGCAAACATGCTTCCGTTAACGGTAGAGCATTTAATATTACTTCAATGCAAATGGTTTAATATGCTTTCGTTTTGTCTAATGAGCATCATCTTAGATATAAACATAATTAAATAACCGTAAGATAGTTACATTAATCACCACTAAACTAAACTTTCAATATCTCTTTATAAAATTCTTGCTTATTGCTTTATTAAAAAGAAATTCTAAGCAGTTCTACCAGGAGAAGCTCTACTTAACATCCTATATTTAAATATCACAATGTAATATTATTACCTAGAGGAAAAATTATATATAGGGGTGAAAAAAGTATAGGGTTTTTTTGTTTGTTTGTTTTTTTAATGTAATTGAGTAGGAATTAAGTTCCCTGGTGGTTTAGTAGTTAGGATGCGGCGCTCTCACCGCTGCGACCCGGGTTCGATTCCCGGTCAGGGAACCGACCCCAACCATTAGGGTTGCACAAGCCAGTGCACTCTTAGTGCCCGTCCCAAGCCCGGCTAAATAGGAAGGGGTGTGTTAGGAAGGGCATCCAGCGTAAAAACATGTGCCAATTTGAACATGTGGATCATTAATACGGATGATCCGCTGTAGCGACCCCTAATGGGAGAAGCCGAAAGAAAGTTTTTGTTTAATTTAGTAGGAATTAAGTTATACATTTCAACCCTGAAAATAAATATAGTAATATGCAGTTTCTGAAGTGCAGGTTCAGTTTGTACTCAAGTACAATGTAAAGTAACTCAAGAATTTTCCATCCCTGCAAATTAATTATCAAGCATTGATCAGTAGCACAACAGGCAGCGATTTTCAGCACAGACACGCATTATCTATTTAATGGAGACTCCATTCTGTTGCAGAGGATGTCCTGGATGTACTGCTGTGCTGTATCTCATCTAAATAAATGGATTTCCATAGAGTTGGGGAAGACTAGCATCCCAACAGAGCTACTAAATGATTCCATTACAGGAGAGTGCCTGGACCTCTTACATCCGACTCTATTAGCGTGAAGACAGCCCAGGGGGAACACAACACCTGCGATACAAAAAATGCTAACTCATTTATCTTTACACTAAAAAAGCCTTCAGAAACTGCAAGGAATGGCAGAAAAAAACAAGTGACAAGCAGTCACTCTAAAACCTCGGGTCAAATGCAAAATGATTTGTTCACATTTTGACACACTCTGGTCATATTTATCATAATAAAAAATAAAAAAACCCTGCCTGGATTTCATTTTTTTTAATAGCTAACTTGACAATTGAATAATAATTGAAACCATTCAAACAATAAACACATTCTGAATACACAATATTCTGTTATAGATACTGTATACAGCTGAATATTATGCATGAGTAACTGTGTATGCAGAGCATTTCATTATATTTAAACTTAAAATAATTATTTTCATTGTGCCAATACATCTTCCAATTTCAGCACCGACTCAACACTTATTGTGCTACGGCTACAGAAATAAACCAATTTCAGTTCAACCAGCAATGCTGTTTAAACTGCAAGATATGCAGGTGCTAGCAACTGAAGCATTGCTTGGAAAAAATGCTGTTCATTGGTTATTGAGTCGGGGGAAAAGCTGAGATGCTCAGGACCTAAATTTTCCCTTCTACAGCCTGTAGCCGAGGTCCTAAAGAGAAACCTATAAATCATCATAGTGACTGCCAGCACCGGTTAATAAACAAAAGATGCTTTACGTGACTGTAATGGCCAACAGATCATGTCACTGTCAGTACGGCCCCAAATAAAGGAACGTATTCAGGATGAAGTGTCCATCCAGGCAGCAGAGCTAAACCCTATATTCAATGAGGATTGCTGCATGGCATGCTAACGTTAAATACTCATTCTGCATGAGACAAGACATGGCAAACACCGATAGGAAAAATTAAGGTAATTCAGATTCTTTTGTAAATGCAAATTGAAAATAATTACATAAAAATGACCTACGATAGAAAAATAGGGCAAAGCAAATACAAAGCAAAAAAAATGTGAGGCAAGCACATAGTCAGAGGATCGGAAGGAGAGATAAACCAGACAGGACTGAAATTAAAGCAATGGTCACAGCCCTGACCCATCGAGCATTAACAGCATTAACTTCTCCAGCAATTTAAACTACAGGAGCTCGTCTGTCAAATTAAACCACACGGGCCAGACTTCGCTCTTCACGTGCATCAATGTGGCTTGGCCACCCATGACCATGTTGCCGGTTCATCTCCCTCTTAATAACATCATTATAACGCCATGGCTAAAGAAACCATGAATATTAAACAGAAACGCAGTATAACAGACCGTTGCATCACAGACAGAATGACTGAATGCCATTACTAAAGCAAAAACAACAATGAACACAATTTAAAAGTCTCCTTTCACTACAGCCACAGCTGCACCACCAACATACTTAATCTCTACAAGAAGCATCAGTATTACCCTCAAAAACCTCAAAAACTTTCATGCATTTTTTCTGTGCATTATGGTTTTCCTGGGGAGTTGAAATGAAGGTTTTTGTGCAAATTGGACATAAATGTCATTGGATGCCTGCTAGATGGCTCTGGAGGCAGCAAATCTGAATGGCTAAAACAACAACTTTATTTTCATGTATTGTAAACTACCAGACACCCACAACAGTAGTGCTGATTTCTGAAGGTCTTACGGCAGATATCTTCGACCCTGGCAACATGTAATGTGACGGCCGAAATCTGATTAGATAGAAACTCCAACATAAACAGAAACTCTTTGCAGCAGTGCACCCAGGAGAAAAGTATTGAAATGAAGGAAATAGACCATTGGGAATAATTTAATACATATTTATGGACAGAAATATATTAAAACATAAGACTGTGAGAGTTATTTCTAAGACTTTGCCAGCAGAGAAGGCTTGATGGCCCTGACTGCTCACCACTGGTAAAAATGAACAAGCTATGACACAATGCAGATCTAATTACCTTCCCTGTATTTTTCTAGAAGAATGTAAAATAGTCTAATACTGAATACTAAAGCTCTGAATAGCAAAGATAATTAAGTGTGTGTGTGTGTGTGAGTGGATGGGTTGTTGTGTTCCCTCTTGCTAAAAAAGGCACAAAAAATCTAATTTCCCTTATTTTTATGTCAGATTCCCAGCCCTGTAGTTAACAACATAGATCTATCACAGATCTTGTCAACTCAGACAAATCTACAAAGAATAATCTAGCTGTTTAATTAACCTGGATCTGTCAAAACAATGATTTGTAGATTGTTCATGACAATGAACGAGAACCTGAAAAACTCCACACAGAGCTCAGAATCAAACCCAGGATCTTTGTAGAGGCAACACTTTATTTTATTTAGCTCATTAGTTACTGCTAACCAGAACTAGACAAATCAATTCAAGTAGGCTTTTATTGTAAATTTGGAGAGTACTGTGAAACGAAATAATGCTCTCCTAGTGCCAAGATGCCACAAAACGTTAAACTTAAAAAAATTGGAAAAAAAAAAGTAGGAATAGTAGCAATAACCAGTACAGTAGATGTATAATAGTGCGATGAGATTGTCCATATAGTAATAAATAATCTTCATGACAACATTTGATGTCCAACATCTGGATTATGGAATGAATTCTGTATTACACCAAACATGACATAATAAAACATATTTGGATTTTTTTAATGAGTCTGGTCTTTATTTCTATTTTTCATATAGCACTCATGCAGGTACAGTAGACAGAGAAAGCTGAGAGCTCATACACCTCCTAAAAACAAGTAGGCTGCCAACTGTCCTAAATCCTCCGGCTCAATTGTGTCTCACATAAATAAGCAGTGCAGGAAGGAAATTCAACCCAAGCTAAGAAGAGAAAAGATCAAATCCTTGGAGAGAAAGGCAACTGCACTATTGCTAGTTATCTTTTAAAGCAGAAGAAGGGTAATTTCTACTCTCCTGCAATATATCTTAAATCCAGGCCTTTCTTTTTGAAAACATTTTCACGCTCAATCTAGTAATCACCATCGGTTGTGAGGAAGACCTTCACAGCCTGTGCTAACACAGTTATCAGCAATCAGTCTGATGAAGCTAACACACCATCAATCTGGCACAATTGTAATGCTACATTTCCCACATGTGGTAAATTAACCTAGCTGTATTTTTGCTTAATTTAGTTTTATTTAACTTTGTCCACAATCTAATGCTAATGTTGATAATAAACCTAGATTGAACTGGTATACAGTAATTCCCTGCTTAACCTCGGTTTGAATCTGGCACCCCCGGTTTATTGTGAAATTGCATTTGCCACGTAACTACGGTAATTTGTTTAAATGATTTTCCCAGTCTTTCGCAAATAGCACCATAGACCAAAAAAACTTATAGGGAATTGTGTGGAGTTTTATGTTTAAATAATGTAATTTATTCATAAAAATATAATAATGAATTATAAAATGAAGTAAAATGTTAATACAGTGCAGTACTGTATACATAAAAGAACATTTTCGGGGTGGCGGCCGTTTATCGCGTTTTTTGTTTGGCGCGGGCGGTTTTGGCACGTACTGTAACCACTGCGATATCAATTTTGCCTCAGGCAGACTACCATTTTCTATTAAATAATTGTTTAATGTATAATGTTTTGTTCATAAACATGAATTCATTCATTTTCTCTAACACCTAATCCTGGAAAAAAAAGCCAATACTGCAGCTAAAAATAGTTTTGAAACAATTTTATCAACCCAAAGAATCCTAACAAAAAAACTGTCCAATTTTATAGTCTTTTCTTACTACTGTATATATTGAAAGTTTGGTTCTTATGAACCATGTTTCCTCTCTGTGTGGTTCATCTAGGTAGGTAAAAGTGCAACAATCACACTAATTTCTCATCTCCACTTCTCTAGAAAAGTTAAATTACAGCAAGATTACAATTTAATAGTGTCTGAAACCTCACTATTAAGTCTGCTTGAGATTAAGTATTATTCTAAACAAGTCTAATGTTTGAACACCCATGCTCGTAGAAGGGTTTTCTTAAATTATCTTTCTATTTCTATTATATTAGTAATGATGACACTAACACTACGAATCACATAAGCCATTACTGCATGCAGGAACCAACCGAAACTAATGATCTAAAACTAATTTACCAGAAATTAACCGTATTGCTGATCCCTGGGAGGCTTTTCTTAAACTTGTGCATAAAAGTACTTTTTGCGTACTTCCTTAAGTTCTTCATGAAAAGTTCTTGTTAGGAAAAATCCATCTTTGTGTTAAAACGTTTTTTTATTAAAGAAATAAATGTATTTATCAACTTCTTATTAGTCCAAGTGTGGCGGAGGGGAATATGCCACCGCCTTGTGGGGCAGATAACAAGCCTTTGACTAAGGAAGACTGAGTGGGCAACAGGATCCTAGTCCTCCCACCCAATGCTTTAGGTCTCAGTATAACGAGTGGTTATATGTTGGTGTCTATCGTGTTGTCATGTGGGACTACAGATCAGGTGAGGTGGGCTTCAGGATCTATCAATCTGGAGCGCTGAAAGGTGTCCGGATAGGCAGGGTACTGTTCCCTTAACTCTTTGATCCCCAATGATTGCCCTCGTGATCCTGAAAGACACAGCACGACCCGACGAGGCCACAATCCCCAACGGTGATCAATTAGAGCATGGGTGTCAAACTCTGGCCCGCGGGCCAAATTTGAGGTAATTATATTTGGCCCACGAGACAATACCAAATTACTACTAGAGCTGGCCCGCCGGTATTATACAGCGCATTCACCGCTAATACTACGAATCCCATAATGCTCTGCTGTCTTCCCATAATGCTCTGCTGTTTTCGCACGCCAATCAGGACAGGACCCAGAAACGCTCTCTCCTCTGTGACAGTAGTCATAGCAACATAGACGCTACAACTGTCAGCGAGCTAACCCTTCCCAAAAATGGCGAAAAAGAAAGGCAGAAAACAGGAGCTTTCTGGACAAGGGGGAGGCAGAATATCTGTTTACATATGTAAAAGACAAACCTGTTTGTCTTGTTTGTGGAGTCAACGTGGCTGTAAGTAAGGAGTACAACATTAGACGACACTATGAAACGAAACACCATGACAAATACAAGGACCTGGACATGACTCAAAGGAGCCAGAAAGTAGAGGAGATGAAAAGAAGTTTGGTTTCACAACAGAATATGTTTAAAAAAGCCACATCACAAAGCGAGGCTGCTGTAAAGGCTAGTTATATAGTGGCAGCAGAGATCGCAAAATCAGCCCGGCCCTTTAATGAGGGAGAGTTCGTGAAAAAGTGCATGATGAAGGTTTGTGACCTCGTATGCCCAGAGAAAAAACAAGCATTTTCAAACGTGAGCCTGAGCAGAAACACAGTAGCTGATCGCACGTGATCTTGCCACCAATCTGTATGACCAGCTGATGGAAAAGGGAAAAGATTTTGTTGCGTTCTCCCTCGCTGTGGATGAGAGCTGCGACGCATCTGATACTGCTCAGCTGTCAGTCTTCATCCGTGAAGTGGACTCAAATCTGTGTGTTACGGAGGAGCTATTGGAAATGCAAGTTTGAACTGCTTAGTAATCCCTTCGCAGTTGATATGGAAAATGCACCAACCAACATCCAAATGGAGCTGATTGAACTCCAGTGCAACGACACGCTGAAGTCAAAGTATGATGCTGTGGGCGCCGCACAGTTTCCACGGTTCATCCCTGACACAATGCCTCAACTCCGCACCCAAGCTGCTCAGATGCTCTCCATGTTCGGCAGCACTTATCTATGCGAGCAACTTTTCTCCTCGATGAAGATGACCAAAACAACTCACAGGAGACGTCTGACTGATGAACATCTTCGCTAGATACTGAGGATTTCTTCAGCTCAGAGCTTGAGCCCAGACATTGATGAACTAGCATCCAAGAAGAGATGCCAGGTATCTGGCTTGGGCACATCAGATTAGACCAGTGTGCAATAATTAACGTTTTCTTTATGCACTTTTTCTTGCTACAAGGCATGGGTTTGAATGGTTGATTGATTTATTATCATTTTATTTGTAAAATTAATAGCCTGTGGAAAAAGTTTATTTTGGTATTTAAATCAGAAGGCTGCAAATAGAAAAGAGGCATACAATTTTTATTTCAATTTTATTTATTTAATAAATGAATGCCATTGATGTGTTTTTTCATTTAAAATTCGATTTTGCATGTCTCCACTATTAAATTATATTTTGTATGCTAATAAGCGATGCTTGTTTCATATCCAATGTTAAAGCAAAACTTGTTTGGGTCCATATTATAAGGTTAATTTGTTTAATGTTGGCCCACGACTTTGTTCAGGTTTTACATTTTGGCTCACTGGGTATTTGAGTTTGAGTTTACTGAGTAAACTTTTCAATAAATACTGAGTTTGGCCCGCGATTTCGTCCCAGTTTTTAATTTTGGCCCACTGTGAATTTGAGTTTGACACCCCTGAATTAGAGGAAACAACGAACACACGATGCCATCCAACGAATCAGCTAATTGTCCCCGCAAAAGCATCCACTACGCTTTGAGTTCGTTTGAACTAACAAAAATCTGAATGTAAATCGCAAAAGAACCCAAAAACACGGGGGTATTCAACTTCCACACCGAATAACTCAAATGACCTTAACAGGTCTGTTGTCCAGCCTTATTCAGTAGCACAACGAAAAACTTGCTACATCGCTAATAATAACAGGCTAGTTAAGATGAATGGAGACTTAGAAGCATGTCAGGTAGCTTTGATGCATGTCATCAGTCTGAACTAACTTCCTATGCTGATTAAGAAGTTCAAAATCAACTGCACGTTTTTCATACGCTCACCACTGCTCTTCTCCCTTTTTCCTTCTTCTACATACACTTTTGGCGCACATGTCGGAGCAAAACAAAATGGCGGCGCCCATATCAAAATAAAAGTCCCCTCATAATTGAATCTGTGTATCCACTACACAAGCTTTTATCTATAATACACCTTTATCGAAATGTTTTTTGTTTTTCTTAGTTTTCTGGAAAACTATCTTTAAATCATTCTACAGGATATACTGCACTTTACATTCATTGTGCATTAAACAAAGAATGTGGGTACCTCATGATGCTAATCTGTTGAAGCTCCTGTTGCTTTCAACTTCACTGAATTGTAAATTACATAAACAGTTGACTGCATCTCACTGAACTTTATTACTCCAGCTGGTACAACTTACGATTGAATTTTTATAGTTGCTTTAATTGGTCTTGAGTTTCATGTCATAAAAGCAAAATTTTTTGCTTCAGTCATTTGATCTGTGGTTTTAGTTTTTATTTTACCAGGACATAAAGTCAGAGATATTATACAAAATGTGAGAAAAGAAATAAAGATTTGCTAAAAAGGCACAATACGTTGTAAATGCATCGATTAATTTACATAACAAATGCATTGAACAAGTCTTTTGCACAAACTTAGTTTACAAATTAAGAGTTTGTTGAAGAAGAAAAAACTAAAACTGCCATAACTAGATATAACAAAGTTGTATAATTTTCACATTACATTTTTACCTATGTTTAACTCAGATCAGTACATTTCCCAGTCAAAAGAGAGAGAGAGAGAGAGAGAGAGAGAGAGAGAGAGAGAGAGAGAGAGAGAGAGAGAGAGAGAGAGGCCAATGTGAGGACGACAGGTGAAAGTAAATAGTCCCGGAGATTTATTAGGATTATTGGATCTCAGTAGGTGTAAATGTGTTCTGTTCACTGACGAGCTCATAACATTACATTTTCTCTATGTTCTTTATAATCTATCTTACTGAAGTAAATTAGGAACACTAAATAGGGAAAAAAAAAACTTGCAGTGCAGAGTGCAGAGTCCACTGACTAAGCAAAAATCTTCAGGTAGAATAAATTGCCTTGTTTGTTAAGCAGGAAATACAGGGTGGTGCGAAACACTCACACGAACATTGTTATTGAAGTTAGTCCAATCGACTAAGATGACAGGATGTTCTCTTGCAATGACTCATAACGTGAGCAGGAAATCAAACTGTTTTTATGAACTACTGGTTTAATTAAACATTAAAATATCCATCACTCAACATTAGACAATATTGTGTACTTTAAAATGGTAACAGCCTTCCTGTTAAATGAAATAAATTGAGCATAATTGAACTAGATTATTCCACTTATTGAGTTTTGGCTTGTACGGACATTAATTATTCTACTGAACAAGCAGCCTAAATCTTTACCAATGACCAAATAACATGATTTTATTTGCCTAAATGTTGCTTTCCATTAAGACTAATGAAGCTCTTTCGGTTAGCACAGCTATTAAATGTTTTATTTTGAGTCTGCAAGAAGTGGAAGAATTTAACCTGAGAGTGCCTCATAAGGCTCTTTTGTTTGTTTAAAAAAACAGCATCCATTAATTACTGTAACTGCAAAGTCTGAAGCAAAAACAGGACCTTACAATCGGCTAAGCTGCCTAAAAGCAAATCTGTTTCACAGATGTATGGCTGCAGCTATCGATACACCTTTCTGCCAATTATTCAGATTATTCTACCAATTAATTGAGTAAGAAGTACTTTTACTTTATTACAGAGCAAAACTAAATATATAAGAGAAAATAAGACAGGTCTTTTAAAAGTAATTTGTTTTCTTGTACAGTTTTATTGCTTAAATTGCAATCTGTGAAAACTAAACCCATTTAGTGCATCTACCGTATTTTTCGGACTATAAGCCGCTACTTTTTTCTACGTTTTGAACCCCGCGGCTTAAACAAAGAGCAGCTTATTTATGAATTTTTCCTGGGTTTTTCCCGGTTTCACAAATATTAAGCCAAAAAACTGAACCCCATAACATTAGACCAATGAAATTTCTGAACGGAAACGAAGAAACGCACCTTACCTGTGTTCTGAGCTGCACGGCATCGAGAGAAAAAACTTTTTTTTTTAAACGCACGACAATGCCAAAAGATAAACTCCCGAGAGAAATAGGAAAAAGAAAGGAGGAAGACAGTGAACAATGACTTTTTTGGTAGGCTACTGTTTAGATACAAGCCGTTGTAACACGTTGAGTCTGGGTGAATGGAGAGCTCGCTAACTCCAATTGAAAACGAAATCATATAAGACTTATAAAACAGACAGGTTTCCAAAACTCGTGCTTTTTTATTTTTCTTGGCAACATTGTTACGGGTTAGTCAAAGAAACTTAGAAATGAGCATTAGAAAATAATAAGGACATAATCCTTGGTTTTGCACACATGCACTAATACCGGAAAATGCGCGGCAGGCTATTCTCTAAATACCGCTATGCTCCTAAAGGAGCCACAACATATTTCACCCGTTACACCATGTAACAGACCCTGTCTTTCATTAAAGCCTGTGTAAAGTTCATTAGTTTCAGTGTAGACATAGCGGCTTATAGACAGGTGTGGCTTATTTAAGTTTAAAAAAAAAATCTTTGTCAAATTCAGTGGGTGCGGCTTATATATGGGTGCGCTTAGTAGTCAGGAAATTACGGTAATTGCCATATTACATCAAAATGCAAATACAAATATATAAATAAAATCAAAAATTCTATTTTAAATTACTTAAAAAAAAAATTAAACACACTGTACTGTATTTATTTATCTTTTAGTGTGAAATTATGCCAATCTTCCGAAACTTTCTGTCGTTTTCTTTGGCCTGAACCTTCTGCTCGCCCTCGCTGTTTTTCTCCCGGTGCCTCCATTTTTTATTCTGCAGCCTGTGTTCTTCTGTGTTTACCAGTCAAGAGTTTAGCGGGTGGTGCATCAAAAAATATGGTCCGTGTGGAAACACAGTGCTCTGTGTGTAGTTAAATCGACAAAATTATTATTTATTAAATAATTTGCCTTAATGATACTGTCAGGAATCCCCCTGCCACGCCCCCTTCGGAGGCTGTCATAACCCGGGATTCCCGGCTGCACCTCGCTCCGGTTCTCGTGCATGCCCCGCCCGCACGAGGCTCAGTGCAATCGGGCTCATCCCGAACACCTGGGATTAATTCCACGCCACCTATAAAACCCCCTCACACACACACACTGGTTGTCGGTTATTACATGTACGTGGTTATGCTCATGTGTGTGTGTCTGTGCAGGTTCCCGGTGGTGTTTCTCCGCGTCAGCCTTTCCCGCTATGCACCTTCTGTTGCCGGATTCCTCGCTTTCCCCACGGTGACGGCTTTCTTCTCCAGCGCACCTCGGATTTCCGACGCCTCTCTGTCGCTGCCTCCGCGTTGCGCTTCCTCCACGCCTCACCGCGGATATCACACAAAGAACTGCCTTTTGCCGGTTTTATCCCGCTCTGCGGGTGTTTTGTTTTGGCTCTGCCTTCTTCATTTAATAAAGACGCCGGCTTCTACTTCTGCCTCCGCCTCCGTGTTCGCCGCGTAACAGAATAACTGACCTACGAAAAGGAATAAAGGACTGGAGAAAAAGCGGGAAAGGAGTGAAGGACATGATCGGGTTAACGCCATGTTCCCGGCGCCAATCGCACCTCGGTGGGCGGGTTCGCTCGGTCATGTTCGGCGGCGACACACCCCTTCGATGACGTCACGGGATTCCCAATGCGCTTCTCTGCCAACAGAGCAGAATGGGGGGATTTTTTACGGAGTGTGAGAGACTTTATGGAGTCGAATGCGTTCCGCTACCCGACTGAGAGAACCAGGGTCGCTTCGGTCTTCTCTCTTCTGAATCCCTCACTCTCGCCGTACAGCTATGGGACGTGTATGGGGGTGAGTTTGGCACGTGCACCCGGTTCCTACAGCTTCTCACCAGGGAACTCGGGTTGGTCACGGCTCATCTTCAGCTCCTCTCACCCGCCTCTGAGAACACAGTCCCATCCTAGGACCTCCAGGAAAGCTCTGCTCCGTCCCAGGACCTTCAGGAAAGCTCTGCTCCGCCCCAGAACCTTCAAGAAAGCTCTGCTCCGCCCCAGGACCTTTAAGTAAGCTCGGCTCCGCCCCAGGACCTTCAAGAAAGCTCGGCTCCACCCCAGGACCTTCAAGAAAGCTCGGCTCCGCCCCAGGACCTTCAGGTCCCTCCAGAGAGCTCCGCCCAGCTCCAGGTCCCTCCAGAGAGCTCAGCCCAGCTCCAGGTCCCTCCAGAGAGCTCAGCCCAGTTCCAGGCTCCGCCAGAAAGCTCAGCCTCGCTCCAGGCTCCGCCAGAAGGCTCGTCTCCGCCTCCGAGCGACCCCGCGAGCTCGTCTCCGCCTCCGAGCGACCCCGCAAGTTTGGTTCCGCTCCAGAGAGTCCCCGAGAGCTCGGCTTCGTCCCAGGACCTCCCAGCGAGCTCCTCTCCGCTCCCGGTCCCTGACGAGAGCTCCTCTTCGCTCCCGATTCCCAAGGAGAGCACGGTTCCATCCCAGGACTCCCGGGACAGTTGAGCTCCGTTCCAGGGTCTCAAGAAGAGTTCGGTTCCGCGCCAACGCTTCCCCGAGAACACCGCTTCGTCCAATGGGATCCCGGAGCACACAACTCACCTCCGAGACTGCAAAAGGGAAGTCGTCCCGTTGCCCCTGGGCTCCACCGAAGGCAACGGTTCGCCCCACAGTCTCCCTGAAGGCGATGCCACCTCTCAGAGCTCCACTTCACCCAAGGGATCCCCAGAGCTCTCAACTCAGCTTCGAGACTGCGAAAGGGACGTCGAACCGCTGCCCCTGGCTTCATCCGAAGGCGATGGCTTGCCCCACAGTCTCCCAGAAGGCGACGGCTCGCCCCACGGGCACTCAGAAGGCGAAGCTACGTCACAGACCTCCTCTTCGCCCAAGGAGACCCCAGAGCACTCACCCCAGCTCCGGGACTGCGAAAGAGAAGTCGAACCGCTGCCCCTGGCTTCATCCGCAGGCGACGGCTCGCCCCACAGTCTCCCAAAAGGTGACGGCTCGCCCCACAAGCACTCAGAAGACCAAGTCACGTCACAGAGCTCCTCCCACAGCGACGTCTCGCTCCCGAGCTCCTCCCACGGCGACGTCTTGCTCCCGAGCTCCTCCCACGGCAACGTCTCGCTCCCGAGCTCCTCCCACGGCGACGTCTCGCCCCACAGACTCACTGAAGGTGACGTCGGTCCTCCCGGTCCCTCTGACGGCAACGTCAGGCCTTCAGATTCCTCAGAGGAGGATATGACACTTCAGGGGTCCTCCAAGGGCATTGTCTGGCCTCCTGACTCCGCCGAGGAGGTCCTCCAACCTCCAGTCGAGATCGTAAGCACCATCCTGTTCCGGTTTCGTGGCGTGGAGGACGTGCCGCCTCCGAAAACCACCGGGGGCTTCGCTACGTCTCCGGCCTTCATCCAGGGGGTCCACCAGCCGGTAAGCCTCGCTGACTGCTCACCCCCGCCTCTGGCGGTCTGTCCCTTCCAGGTCCCCGTGGGTGAGAAGGCTCCGGTCCTCGCCGAGGTCGTCGTCCAGGTCTCCGTGGTGGACAGGGCTCCGTTCCCGGCCTTCCTGGATGTCGTCGGTCCGCCCCAGGTCTCCGTGGTGGACGTCCTCCTCCATCCGGTCTCTGCAGAAGGCATCACTCCGCCTCCAGCCTCCACTGAGGGCATTGCTCCGCCTCCAGCCTCCCCTGAGTGCATCGTGCAGCTCCTGGTCCCCGTAGGAGACGTCTCTCCATCTTCAGTCGACGCCAGGGGTTTTGCTCCGCTCCGGGCCGCGGTGCTGGAATGTACACCGCTTCTGGTCCCCGTAGGTGACGTCTCTCCGTCTCCGGTCGACGCCAGGGGTTTCGCTCCGTTACTGGCTGCAGCGTTGGGATGTGTTCCGTTCCTAGGTCCCGCTGTGTCCGTGTTCCCCTTCCGGCTCTCCTCAGGGGTGGTCGCTCCGCCTCGGGTCCTTCCCGACTCCCCCCGGCGCCAGGGCGGTTCCAGCCGGGTCCCTTCAGGCCCTGGACGATCGGGAAGGCCCTCCTCCGAGTGCCCCGGCCCTCCGGGCGTTCTGTGGGTTGTGGGCGTCCGGTGCCGCCCCTTCGGGGGGGGGGGGGGGGGGTGTCAGGAATCCCCCTGCCACGCCCCCTTCGGAGGCTGTCATAACCCGGGATTCCCGGCTGCACCTCGCTCCGGTTCTCGTGCATGCCCCGCCCGCACGAGGCTTAGTGCAATCGGGCTCATCCCGAACACCTGGGATTAATTCCACACCACCTATAAAACCCCCTCACACACACACACTGGTTGTCGGTTATTACATGTACGTGGTTATGCTCGTGTGTGTGTGTCTGTGCAGGTTCCCGGTGGTGTTTCGCCGCGTCAGCCTTTCCCGCTACGCACCTTCTGTTCCCGGATTCCTCGCTTTCCCCACGGTGACGGCTTTCTTCCCCAGCGCACCTCGGATTTCCGACGCCTCTCCGTCGCTGCCTCCGCGTGGCGCTTCCTCCGCGTTGCGCTTCCTCCACACCTCACCGTGGATATCACACAAAGAACTGCCTTTTGCCGGTTTTCTCCCGCTCTGCGAGTGTTTTGTTTTGGCTCTGCCTTATTCATTTAATAAAGACGCCGGCTTCTACTTCTGCCTCCGCCTCCGTGTTCACCGCGTAACAGATACATTTTTCGTATTCTAATTACTCGAGTTACTTGCGGAATCGTTTTAGCCCTACACCGAAGTGAAAAGATTATTTAACTTTAAATTAAAACTTTAAAACATCAGTTTACCAAAAAACAAAAAAAACAATCTACTGACCGTTACACCTGCAAGGAAGTGCATAATAGCTGTAATACAATTATCTGAAGCAGACTTATGAACATCTAAATCCATGTGCTGCTCAGTGAACATTCCTGTAAGTGTAAACCCCAGCAAAGAAACATTTTTCAGCATCACGATCGCTAACACATGCGAAGCTGCTAGTCCCTTGATAGCAGTGTCTAATGCTAACTGCTGTTTTCAGCTATATCTACTTCACACATACATGAAAAGCCGTTAGAAGGAAGTCGCAACGAAGTGCTGAATATTAATGCTCTGTGTTTTTAAGCCTATTATTCATGCTCACCGCTCAGATGAGTAGCTGTATTTGAATAAGGGTGTAACTGAATGTAACTACATTCATTATTTAAACTAAACGATTAAAATTGCAATAAATGAATTCCAAATATAGAAACAAAAAATATACAGAGTTCTGAAAGAAGGTTTTTCAATCAACAAGACACATGTTTGGTTTGGTTTGGTTTGGTTTTGCTTGTATAATAATGTGCTGCTTTAAAGGGCAGCTCTTCAAAGGTTGAGAACAGGGTTGCAAAGTTTCGTCAATTTTTTCACCACAATTACAACTTCACACAAAACTTGAAATGAGCCCAAAAATGTCCAGTCTTAGGCATATGCACAGTAGATGCAATTTTATTCTTTTTTTTAGATTTTTCTTGGAAAATACTTAAAACGTAACAGCTGTGTCAGAAGCAGGTCTTCATTTGAAATCTTATCAGAATTTTATATCATATATGAAGGATGATCTTTCGGCTTTATCTATGTATTGTTGCAAATAGCAGCTTGTGTAAACCCAGCAGCTGGATTTGGTTCCCCATTTGGATAATCAAACCTATAAACAGCTCATGAATGTAAAGCTACACACGAAAAAAAAAACTAAAGAAATTCCAGAGGTTCAAATTCTAAGTAAGAATTCACAGAGGTTTTTATATCGGCCCATGTGCATTATTCTTTCCATGTCCATAGAAAACTACTTGGCCTACTACCAATCCCACCCTCAATTGCTACACAGGCTAATGAGTTGCAGTTTGCTGTTTTCTCTCAGACACCATAATCCAACATGCATGATTAACACAGTGCAGAGAAACCACACTGCTCTGCTGATCACAGCCACAGACTATCGATCCTGACATTATAGAAGCCAACAGTCAGAGCCAACTTGAATCATTCCAACTCTGCAATGATGGCTGAATTCATCCTACTTTCACTGCAACAGCATTCACACTAGCTCACTTGGTTGGATTTAGCTCTCATGGAAACAACAATTCTGGCTGTCAGGAAAACCTTCCAAGGATCTGATGACCATTGATTCATTGTGGTTATATGCTTTATTACAAGGATCTTAAAATCATCTCTTTTGAACTTGAAGGTCCAAAGTTCACCAGAAGTTTGTGTTTCAGTTCATTGTAAATTCAAAGCAGGATACCGAAGCTGAGGCTAAACCACACAGGAAAAAATAAGCATTGTTAACATCACCACATCTCACCACATTTCAAGTCAGTAAATGGATAGGTTGAGCATTACAAGGGGCTTTAGTGGACCATTTTCCAAATGGCATTTTATATAGTACTGTCTACTGACCTTTAATTTTGTTTGCTGTAATATGTCTGTATTTGTGTGTCGCTCTGAATTTCCTACAGTTTATAAAAACCTAGGTGAAAATATGTAACTCTTACACTGACAGTGACAATATTATTTGTGTTGAAATTGTGGAAGAGGTGGTGGCCTTGCCACTGTTACATCAGTGTATTGTGAGTCACAGAGTATACAGGGGGTGTGTGTGAAAGAGGCACAGCATAGAAATCAAGATATCAAGCGGCATTGATATGTGTGCATGTGGGAGTGTTTGTTGTGAGCTTCTCAATATAGTTCATCACTGATTTTTTTAAATAAACATCTTTGCCCCTGTCCTTACCTCTGCCTTCTGTGGGAAGCCAAATGCCCTTACTGCTACATTGCTGAAGTCTAGTACCGTCCATGGATATGTGTGTGTGAAAGGGAAAAAGGAACAACACTGACCTTAACATGGCTCTTCTATATGTAGGTATTCTAATATCTGAAAGTTTCTTCATATTACATCAGATTTAAACCTGACCCACAAACTATGAGATTCAAATAAAATCCCTTTGCAAGTGTGCTATGGCCCATATTCTTTTTAATATTTTGGGCTTTAGGCTGCTTGTTAGCAATTGTTTCTGACTGCTCCAATGACTTTGAGTTATAACTGCCTTTGAAAAAGAGGCTCAAGATGTAGGTCACTACTTGAATCAGACTGACAAATGTGTGTCAAAGTCTACAGCGTGCTTAAATGGAGCAGGAAAGCTCTAAGAGTAAAGTGATTTCTTTAACTGCTTCAAAACTGGCTTTTACAGGTACATTTAGCCACAGTCTATATACACTCAAGAGCACTTTCACTATGAACACCCGTTCACCTCTTCATTCATGCAATTCTCTAACAGCCAATATGGGTCAGCAGTTTTTTGTAAGGTGTTTTTGTTATATAGAATGCTAAAAACTGTAAAAATGACAATATGATGTAGCTCTGTGCCTGTCCTTATTTGCCTCTATAAAACATTATACTAGTCTCCTAGGATCTAATTCAAATCAGTCTCTAGAGTTTACTCAGAATGGTGCAAAAGGGATAGAAACATTTGGTGAGTGGTAGTCTTTCAAACGAAAAAGCTTTGTTAATGAGAGAGGCCAATGAGAGAAAATGGCCAGACTGATTCAAGCTAACAGAAACGCTGAAGTAATTCAGATAACCACTCAGTTCAAGAGAAAAACATGTCAGAATGGACAACACATCAGACCTTGAGGCAGATAGACTACAAGAGCAGAAAACCATGTTGGGTTTCACTTTTGTCAACCAGAAAGATGAGGCTGTAACATGGAGTCTGACTCAACAAAACTGGATGTTCGAACGACTGCAACAAAAAACAGTGCAGGTGAGTGGAGGTGATGTAATGGTGTGGGAATTGTTTTTTGTCCTGTCAAAAACAAGCATTGAATGCCACAGTCTGCATAAGTTTTATTGCTTACCATGCACATCCCTCTTAATGGCCACAATTTTTACTCATCTTTTAAAGGCTACTCCTGTCAGAAAAGCAAAGCAAGATTATTTTGTCAAAGATCTCTTGCGGGTGACTAGGTGAGTGAGGATGGGAGGACCCAAAAGCAGAAGGCAAAAGGGAGTAAGGAAAATACAGGCTTTAATAAAAGTAAGCAGAGCAATAGGGCAAGGCAAGAACACAGTCCAAAAACAGTCCAGGGTCAGGGAAATAGGGCGATGCAGGGAAGAACCAAAAAAAAAATCCAAAACAGTCCAAAATTCAGAGAGCTGGTAAACAGAGCAACATTGGCAGGGTAGAAACAAAAACCAATAAACAGTCCAGAGTTTAAAACCAAAACAGAGCAGACAAGGGGTCAGGAACAGGAACAGGAGCAGGAGCAGGAGCAGGAACAGGAACAGGAACCAGAGCAGGCAGGGTGGCAAGAGTTATCTCAGAGGCTAAGGAGCCAGTAAGGTAATCTGGCCCCAAGCTAAAGTCTTGTGTGTCCTTAAATATAGGGAGGCGCGGGAATAACAGCAAGATGGCCGCCGACCCGGAAGTGCGCACCGCGGAACTGGAGGCGCGCGCTGTAAAACCTGAAGTGCGCGGAAGATCCAGACAACTTCAACCAAGATAATGCACTATATGCAATAGAGGTCGACCGAATCATCGGTTTTGCCAATTTATCAACACCGATAGTTGATTGCTGGGACTATACGGCTATCGGCAAAAATCCATACCAGCTTGCGTCCTTTGCCGGAGCGGCTGAAAAGGTTCGCTTCATAACGAGAGGTGTAATGTAGACCTCTAGAGGTGCTTCACTGATGCCACATGCTGTTTGTATTACACGTGAGACTGCGTGCTGCATGGAGAGCGCTATATTATATTTATTAATTATAATTTATAAATTATATAATTATATTTATTTATTAATTAATATTTATTTCATTTACCACATTTTAATGATTCAGAACAGTTTTTCATTCAATTTTTTATATAAATATTTGTACTATTTTACATGGTGTTATTTATGTTTGTTTTTTTCTTTAGTATTAATTAAAAAAATTATTAGTTAATTAATTGGTTATTGGCAAGTACAATCCAACTTGCTATCGGTATCGGTAAAATTCACATCTGTTAACTTCTAATATGCAATTCCTGAATATAAGAATATAGACTGTGTAGAAAAAAAAGACACAAGTAGTCTGAAGAAAATTAGAAAGAATATTAGCACTAAACTGAGTCGGGGTATATGTACTATTCGGCTACACCACCATGAGTGACATCATACATCTCTGTATGGATTTCCTACTAGTTTTGGTAACAACCATACTATTATTATTTCATATTGTCTTCCCAAGTATATTTTACCATGGCAGAATATTATCATAGACAACGAGCCTACTGGGACTCATCAGGACAAGGTCTGGCTGCTGTCAGAACTCCCCAGTAGTACGTGGGTGTAAATCCATTATCAAACCCCACAAGTTAACTGTCAAGACCTGTGCAGTTGTTACCACGGCAACTTTGCAAGAGGGTATCGAGTTCCTTCCACAATCTATTGTAAGATGGCAGGAAAGATAGAGATTTAAAGATGTCCCAAAGGAACTCTTTTTAGGTAGTTGAGCATTCGGGGGGAGATTAAGATGTTCAAGACACCCCAGGCTTCACAACAAGTACTACAAGTATGTTTCCCAAAATTAACACATCTAAACTAAAGATGAATTGGGCCAAAATTCCAGCCATCAATAAAATTAATAAAAATAGGTAATGTTTAATAGGCTTGAGGCTATCACAATAGCCATCAAGCTAGTCGATTTGAAATATCTGTTGGAAAACATGAAGTCTGCCACTTTAAGATCATATTTCATAATATGTGCTTACTTTCAGTTTATGTTGTAACATACACACACTTAAGTAGCCTGAATAAATGCTGTCTGCTTTCAGAAAAGATGGAATAAATCTTCATTTGATTCCTCTTAGCCTCCTCTGTTCATTCTTACCAAACATAAAGCAGTGAGTGCATAGAGCAGAGAGTACAAACAGGGTTTTAATTTAAGAAAAGGAAACAATGTCTTGTTTATCAAGCCTACTTCACTATACAAAAATTAGGTAAATTACCTCCTAGGCTCTTTACCACACAATAGTACACAATACGCACATATACACTGAATGCATATATTACAGTAATCCCCCGTTTTCCGCGGTTACAAATCCACCCGCGATAAACAAAAAACACGATAAACGCCTAGTGTTAACTAACACCCACAATGTTTATATGCTTATTTTTATATTTTTGTTATTATTGCATAATCTGCTGTCCATAAATAATCCTGATAATATAATTTTATGATGCCAACTTCGCGACAGAAGGTTGGGAAAGACCCAAATATCGGTGAGATGGTCAGGTCTCCATATACATTTGGCATTATAGTGTAATTTTCCGTTCTTTATCTTTTTAATTTTCCTTTTTTTAGTTTGGAGCTAAGGTTTAATGACGGAATTAGGCCCGACTGCAGCCTGATTTGAAATGCTTACCTAAGTATTGTGTACATGCATTAAAGTTTAAGTTTAAGCATCAATGTTTTCATGGGTTTTTACACTAACACTAAAAAAATTCAAATACACTATGTGGAAAACCTGACTTTTCCAGCCATATGTGGTTCTTTCCCAAACTGTTATCCTGAAGCTGAAAGCTCACAATTGTATAGGGTGTCCTTGGATGCAGTAGCATGAAATTTTCCATTCAAACTCCATGATGATATGCTCTGCATGGGTTGGAATGAAAGATCTCCTGCAATATGGTTATGACTTTAAACCTAGTGATAACCTTTTGGATGAATGTAAACGCTGACTGCACCCCTAGGCCTTCTAACCTCAGCTAAATCAGTACCTGACTTTCCCAACACCCTTGTGTCTGAATCAGCACAAATCACAAGCACACTGCAAAATCTAGTGAAACATCTTACCAGAAGAGTGGAGGGAATTAGAAGAGCAAATTGGGACTAAATGTGAAATGCGGTGTTTAAAAAGCACAATACCGTAATACTGCAATACCGTAATACCACAATACCGTAATACCGCAACAGCACTGAATAATAAGTTTTTCTGTGACAGACTAAGAACCTTCGGTGAAATCAATATCGAGAATGTACACTTGCATGCAGTTCTGTACCCATACACATGTAAATGAATGTAGATCAGATTTGTATTTATTTTTATTATTTACTACAAACTTTCAGATGTCTGTTTGCTGTGTATGCCACTATTGTTTCTTGGAACCCCTGAGGTGCCACTCATCACCCACGATCTCTCCATCATCCATTGAATGATTCCCGTGTTTTGCTGCTGAGTGTTTGTCAACTGCAGACATCTCCTCAGTTCTAAATAGAGTAGTGGTTTTTGAAAAGGCACTTAGAGGCATACAGGCGAAATATACTGCCTAAAACCGGAATAATAGGGTGCTTCTCATTTGTCAGGCACAGTCGTGACTGGTACTCGCCTCTGAGAAGTAGCACAGAGCAGGCTTTGTGGTAAGCTACTGTATCTCTGGATGATATCCAGTGCAAAAAATAGTCAATCATTCTTCCCAGATTCTGACCTTCTTTGGCCTAGATATAAATCTGCTAATGATCCCTCTGCATCATACGATGTCAGAAGATAATAATCTAGCTGTAATTGAGGCAGAAACAGAATGCGTACTATTAAAAAATACCTCTGGAAATCTCCGAACAAAGTGAGGACTGCGAATCTGACACAAAACACGCCTCCAATTACATAGCTATCAACTCCCGGTGGATTCCCGTTGTACAGCTTGAGCTTCCATGGGAATCGTGACATGACATAGTGTTCTGTGTGCTTTCAGAGTGGTGATCTGAGGCCAAGCTGTGAAACAGCAGCTTCCCACGTCTCTCACCTGTGTGCTGACGGCTAAGAAATTTACACAAACCTAAATGCAGATACACTGAGGATGTGGTTCAGAATGTTGAGTAGCTTTTAATGGGTGCGTTCATTAAAGATCGCATTCATTAACACACATTATAGTTCCGGGCTCGCTTGCAGGTCATAATGACACGGTACTCCATCTGGCAACCGATACTGTGGGTGGCTATATGAAAATTGGTACCAAGCGGAAACCACTGAACACACAGTAAAAAGTGGTGTTATCACAGCAGGCATTATTCATAAAAATACAGAATAAAAAATCTTTTTTTAAGCATGGATGACTTCAGACTTAGCCTAAAATTGTGCACATCTGGGCCCATATGTCTGCCTCTCCTAAATAGTAACTCCATAGTTACTCTCCTAAATGCGTCTCTACACTAGTGCGGGCTGTTTACTTACATCCAATTAACCGCACTCTGCACCCTAAGGCCCCAGACATTTTCCATCATTAATTAAACAATATTCAGCCTCAGATAGCATTAAAAGTGAACAAAAGCAAACACAAGAGTAGAAAAAATTTATTTCTGTGTACTGTTTTAAGTCTAGAATAGTTTCTACACCAGTAGAAGAGTTTGTTCACATTGAATCTGCTAAACAAAACATTGCTTTTTGCTTGATTGACAGTTTGGCAACAGCAAAAAGCATCATAATCTGGTATACACTTATTAGGCATAACATTATGACCATCTGCCTAATATTGTGTTGGTCCCCATTTTGCTGCAAAAACAGTTCTGACCCATCAAGCATTAACAGCATTAACTTCTTCAGCAATTTGAGCTACAGGAGCTCGTCTGTTGGATCGAACCACATGGACCAGCCTTCGCTCCAAGTGCATCAATGAGCCTTGGCCGCCCATGACCCTGTCACCAGGTCACCACTGTTCCTTCCTCGGAGCACTTTTGATAAATACTGACCACTGCAGACTGGGGACATCCCACAAGAGCTGCAGTTTTGTTGATGCTTTGACCCAGTCGTCTAGACATCACAATTTGGTCCTTGTCAAACTCACTGAAATCCTTACTCTTGCCCATTTTTCCTGCTTCTAACACACTTTGGGAACAAAATTTAACTTGCTGCCTAATAATATCCCACCCACTAACAGGTGACATGATGAAGAGATAATCAGTGTTATTCACTTCACCAGTCATAATGTCATAATGCCCGGTATTTTCATAAGCATATCAATGTTTCCTCATTGTGGCACTGCCTAATTAATCATTTAAGGTCATTTAAAAAAATATTAAGCCCAATTAAAGTCAATTTTATATTTAGTTAACTAAAAATGGCATGTCTAATAAACTGCAGCTTGCTGTTCAACTATATGATGATTATTCAGCTGGCCAGACCATTGGATTTATTGTTTCATACTTCAGTGCATTACAATTGTTCACACGTCAACAGATGTTTGATGAGCCCTTCACGATAGTGCACATAATAGCAAAACACTGGATGCTGTATTGATCTGCTACTTCCTTTTAAAATCCTTACTTTATTTCTGGCTATAAAACACTCTGCAATAACAGGAGCATTTTCTGCATCATAAGAATACTCCCATATTCACAGACCTGGCAGGCATAGTTATGAGTATGAGTGAGCATCTTGGGCTAACTTTGGAGATAAAATCACAGGCTTAAAATCTTTAATGTACAGTGTAAATCGCCAAGGAGTGAGGATGAAGTGGAGGAGCAGGTCTCATTCATATTTACTGGAAAATAAACCCACTCAACAACCCACTCAATAAGGCATAGGTTATGGGACTGCATGCTACACTGGGTTTTTATTCCAATTAAGCTGAACATGATTTAGCATCTGTAGCAAAAAAAAAAAAAAAGATAGTATAAAAAAATTTTATGAATCTTCGGTTACGATTATCCAGGTCTGTAAATACTCATGAATAAATTCTGAATATACACTAACTCCAACTTTTTACTTTTACCGAACTATTGAAGCACATTGTTTAAATTATGTAGTTTAGTCCTATTCAACTCATCCTGAAGCTGATTATTTTCCTACAACAGCATATCTGGAAGTCAACAGCAACTTGTCAGTTTCTTTATCCAAGATGTTGCTCTTTTTATCTATTTATAGTTACATTTTCCAATTAAAATGATGTGTGTACAAAACAACTTAAATTTTTTAGTTTTCAAGACATTTTTTTCTCTCTTTGGACTTTACTAAAAGAATAAAATGCAGCTTGTCAAACCACTGGGTATTTCATCTATCCTAAAGACTTGCCTGTGGAGAACAATATAAAACAATACACCTATTCCTTTGACACTGGAGACTCATTACATAAATGCTAAATACATTTCTCCTCACTTTTTTAGTCTCCTCACAGTTTGTTAATTTATATGGATAAATTTTTTTCTTTAAAAAAATCATATCCTGAATCTTTGTATTTCAGTAAAGCTGTATTGGGACAATGTCCGTTGTATGTGCAGTGTCCAATGTATAAATACAATTGAATGGAACTGAAGCAGAACATCTGCCATACAAGTTATTTTGCGAAGAGTTACTATAGATGCATTTTCTTATTAAAATGAGCTCATTCATTTAAACCACTGTAGTTGAACTAATATCAGAGAAGCCTACAGGAAATGCTGTTACAGAAAATGTATCAACAACTTCTGACCAATCAGATTTGGGAATCTAACAGCACTGTGTTTATGTTCATGTTACACAAGACTATTGATTAGTATTGACTTTCCACAAAAGGTAGAGGAAGGAGACAGATAGGCTGAAAAGCTTCTAACATGCACAAAATGAGAATCTGTCTTAAGCATCTTAAAAGAAACAGCATTGCTCATCATCTCCATAAAAGCCTAGGCTTTTAGAATTTAGGCTTTTCTCCAAGTAAGACAAAAACTGTATTATTTATACGGAATAATAATAATAAAAAATTGCCTAAAGTTCTTATATTTCAGATTCATTTCTGCTTTACCAGCTGACTCTGTCCGATTGTGTGGGATGCTTTTGAATCTAACATTTCAGTCATGTAGCATGCACTCTAAAATCCTCATCCCTCCTGCGCTCTCTTGAAGCTGTGTGTGAGAGATAAGGCTTTCTGTGCTTTCTCACACCCACTGCCCTCTTCCTCTTATACAGCCATTATAGACCTCGCATAAATATTCTAGCATGGGAAATTATCCTTTTCTCCTTGTCCCTTCATACTGCAAGGAAAAAAGCAGTTCCGTTCTCTGACCTTCCTTCAATGCAACAATCGCTAGCGAATCCATTATGGATAAACTGTTTGGAAGTGCAGGTTTTTGGTACAGTCTGTTTCTGTATACCGATGTCATAATACTGCCAGGTCTTCCAAACAGAATTGCTAAACACACAGCAAAAACTGCAGAATTGCAACGACAATATCTTGAAAATGGAAAGATTTATTCAGCAATTCATATTAGAATCTTATTATAAACTATATATTAGATAATAAATTATACAATTATAAAACACATTTCTACACTTTTTATTTTCATTCAAATTCATTGAACATGTCTTCTAGAAATAAATGCATACAGATTTAAATAAAAGATTGACTATTTTAAGCTTGAAAGTCTAGAAATAAGTTGAAAAAAGTTTTATTTGGTATGGAATACCATGTAAACATACAAACAAACTTTTCTTGAAATATTAAGAAAAAATGTAAATCTAAAATTACATTTTTATTTGAGAAAACAATACTAACTTGCACGCTGAAAAATGCTATCTTAGTAAATCGCAAATACATTAATGTAGTCAAATCGATCAAGATTACAATACATCAAATAAGCCTATCAAACATATTTTCAGACATGTTACTAATATGAAGCTTGAAATATCGAAATATTGTTCTGATGGACAAAAAAATTTCTAACTTCTCCAAAGAAACTAAATTATCTTCACAAAAATGGAAAAAAGAGCAAATATTAATAAACCAGTCGAAATGTCTAACAAAAAATGGATAATCATATTTAATTTATAAAAACCTTATAATGATTATTAGATTATTCGATATTAGACACATTTATTCCTATTTAATATATTTCACTATTGGCTAAATATTATTTTTTGCAGTTTGGTCCAGTCATATTATTACATAAATGCAATTATCTGCAATTATCTGATCTGAATTATTTGAGGTGAATTAATGTCCTGTAATGAATTCCAAAATCGCTTAATATAAATATATACTCTGTATGTAACACAGGGCTCATAAAATCAAATCACTGATCATTTATATGATAATCATTATTTAGGGCTTTAATTTAGGAGATATAAGGAAATAAAAGCTATTAATATATTTTGTTTTGCAACAACAAACTTTAGTCACATCTTGTAATTCTAAAATGTCACTGTGCTGGCAAATATATATTTTTATAATTATACTTTGCTATACAATCATGCTTATTTTCATAAGAACGGCACAAAATAAACAAAAACTGAACTATTGCAATTGTTTGTTCGACTTGAGGCAGCCATATTGTACAGGAATGATATTATGTTATAATTTGTACAGTGTTTTTAAGCACATCATATATCACAGCTCAACAGTTCACAGTTTTGCCATAGCATAGTCAGAACTTGGTGCACTTCAGTGAGGTCATGCTATCACCCAAAGAACAGGCATTACATCACATGAAGCACATACACAGACTTTGCTGTCACATTCGCATCAAACTTAACACATTCAAAAGGCAACAACAAACTAAAATCTCATTTACTGTTCATCTTAAATAGTCATTATTATCATTTTAGCCTAAAAGTGCTATCTTTCTTTAAGAAATATACAGGACAGATTTCAGAAACATTCCCTGTTCCAGGAACTATTTTTGTTCAGTTCTTGGAAACAGCTGAAGTTGAAAACTGTAAAACCAGATTAATGCGGCGCTTTTGTATGGTGTGATTTAAAAAAAAAACCTTTTCTGCACATTTAGCGTAGCTGAGGAAATTAGCATGATGAATGAAGCGCGATGAATGAGCAGGATTTAAAAAGCATTTCCGAGCACATGAAGCTCATTCAGCTAATTACCTTCCTCAACCTTACTGCGAATGAAGGAGAAGCTCCGGAGCAAATATAACACAGCCTACATAACTAAAAAAAACATTTCTGTGCTCGACAAATATACTGTTGCATTTGTTTTGGCTTAGTTGTTCCGTAAGTTCAACACAACAGAGCATGTTTATTTTATTTTTTGATGAATAAAGGTAAATTAGCAGGAGTGTGTGTTTGTGTAGAAGGTAATATACAGGTTTGCATCGATTATCCTCCTTGATTCAGTATTCAGCAGTGTGCAGGGAAAGTGTGGAACGTGGGGTGTTTGCCGTGGAACAGCAAAGCGACCTGTTTCTTGTGCACGCTCACCACGAATGCTAATGTTCCCACATCAATACAGCACTCAAAGGCAAATTGTGTCAGGAATGCAGCCAAAGACACAGAAACAGCCAGCTGAAGACAAAACTTAAAACTACACACACACACACACACACACACACACACACACACACACACACACACAATCTCATTTCCAGAGGCATGCAAGACAAGCACATTTGGTCTCCAGAAAATTTGCATTTGCCTGGTGGACTAGTATGGTTTAACAACCTGAATGGGAAAAAAAAATGCTTCACGTTGTTTGATATTATAACTGTATTATACACTTCCTAATCCTGACACCTGCTGCGCGACACGCTAGCAGAGCTGCAATCTGATGCTACAGAGATTTTACTCATCAGATTAATTAGAGTGCATAAATGACAGATGTTTCTTTTTTTCCCGAATGAGGAACACACAGGTATGTGAAAATACTAACAAAATTGGGCAGAATTAAGGACAAGATGTGACTTGAACTTCAAATCTCCTACTTCCATGTTTTTAAATATAAACAAATAAATTAAGACGCTAGCCAGACCTGACTAATCTATTTTACATGCAAAGAGAAGGCAGAAGTCCACATCTTTTATCCAAAACACCGGCCAAAGATTTCCTGTTTAAGTTTTCTTTTACTTGCTCAAAATGAAGTGCATTCATTATATCCATTTTTCACTCATACTGTAAAAGCAAAACTTCACCACACAAACAAGCAGTTCATCACGAAAACTGTATCATTAATTAGCCATCAAGCTCAGTTTCCAAGAGCTGCTGCAACTCCAAAAAAATCACATTAATTGCAGTCAAGACTAAGGCACTAGAACCATTATTGAAAATGACATAAATAAACAGGAGTCAGACTCCAGAGAGAAAGAGTGATGAAGCTATCCTGTCAGGGGGAAGCGAAAGACGTTCATAGTAAATCAAATAACCGAGAAAATGCAGTGCAGAAATGACCACGCTTACAGCAAAGCCGTGGATATTTAATGCTCTGAGGGAATTACAGAGGTGAATTCATGCACCGATTGTGAAAACAACACTCGAAAATGAGGAGGAATTGAATAAGGCTGAGTATAGGTGGGATGGATCCCTGAGTGTTGTGCCAGTGCCGTGTTCCTCGCTCTTTCACCAGTAATGGGATTCCTAAGCTTAAATGTACTTCTATTCAATGCCAGAGCCACTGGTCAGAGAAAACTATTGATCCACAATTTTAACAATGCAAGGCCAGTAAGTGGAGAGCAGCATGCCCTAAATGTATAATGAGGTCTTTCAAAGAGGAATATGATGCCTGGGGTATATTAGCAGACTTGAAGATATGCATAATATTATACTGATCATATTATAACACTTCTAAGATGTTAAAGTCAGGAACATTTTTTTATGATTAACCAGGACTAATATTTAACTCACTTAACCCATGTCTAATGTAGTTATTTAAATTTAGTAAAAACATGCTATGCTTCGTTAAAAACTTTGCTGGAAGACGGCGCTGGTTGGTAATCATAGAAATCCACTAATTTCCATTAAGTATTTAATATATTATGACATTGCATTAGCTATTAGACAACTATGAGACAAAAATGGACACCACACTGAAGCTTGAAATTGCTCTGCTATATAATTAACTTTGTCCACCAAAGCAGTGCATTATAAAAGGTTTGTAGGTATTTTATCTAAAGAAAGCTATTTACCGTCATTTCCGGACTATTAAGCGCACCCAAATATAAGCCGCACCCACTGAATTTGACAAAGATTTTTATTTTGAACATAAATAAGCCGCACCTGTCTATATCAATGTCTACATTGAAACTAATGAACTTTACACAGGCTTTAACGAAAGACAGTGTCTGTTACACGACTTGTATCTGAACAGTAGCCTACCAAGAAAGTCATTGTTCACTGTCTTCCTCCTTCCTTTCATAAAAATTTATCTCGAGAGTTTATCTTTTGTCATCTTTGTGCGTTTAAAAATCACCATCGGTGAAGCTTTTCTCCCGATGCCGTGCAGCTCAGAACACAGGTGAAGTGCGTTTTTTCATGCCCGGTTGTTTTCAGCGTGACGAATGATTCGCATTTTCTTGTAGACAGTCCGAGTGAGCGGCAGGTCAAACATCAGAGGAACCTCATCCATATTTAAGATGTGGTGCGGCCCGATTTAGTGGGAGCGCATCTGATTTAATATAAAGAGTTTTATTGGTTCACCTGAACCCAATTTCATTGGTCTAATGTTATGAGGCTCAGTTTTTTGGCGGTTTGAAGTTTGTGAAACCGGGAAAAACCCAGGAAAAATCTATATATTAGCCGCTTCGTTGTTTAAGCCGCAGGGTTCAAAGCGTGGGAAAAAAAGTAGCGGCTTATAGTCCGTAAAATACGGTATTGTAAAGAGGAAGGAGAACCTGAATACAGCATTGCTCGGGTCACTGAACAGTTACTGTACATCAGAGGTGACACACATCCTTTACTTAAGTAGAAGTACAGATCCTCATGTTTTAAAATACTCGGGTAAAAGTTGAAGTACTGATTAAACTTTTTTTACTTAAGTGAAAGTAAAGAAGTTTTGGCTCTGACATGTACTTAAGTAAAAAGTAGTTATTACTGCTACCTGTTTTAGCTGTTAACTGGAACTTACATCATAGATAGATAGATAGATGGATGGATGGATGGATGGATGGATGGATGGATGGATGGATGGATGGATGGATGGATGGATGGATGGATAGATAGATAGATAGATAGATAGATAGATAGATAGATAGATAGATAGATAGATAGATAGATAGATAGATAGATAGATAGATAGATGGATGGATGGATGGATGGATGGATGGATGGATGTGATCCCCACGAGGTTGAGTTTGAGAGTTTAATTCCTGGTCGTGTTGGTAAATAAAACTTCTGGACCTTGTCCCCTCTGAAAACATTTCAATTCTGTCCTTTCTGTGTTGGATTAATTTCTTGATTTCCTGGTCTTTAATGAAAGATCTTCACCAAAAAAAAGGCACTTCTGTGGTAGCTCAGTGGGTTAAGGCTTGTGCCTGAACATGGTCCTTAATATAGTTCACGCTGGTGATAAGGTTTCAAAGCCAGTCCTACATGCCTTCTTTCTTACTGCGCTGGCATGAAACAAAGTATGAACCCTCCAAAAAGCACACATGCTTTTCAGCAGCGGTTGTTTAGGGGTTAAGCCTCATCTAAACATGCTTCCCAGTCTGATTTCTTCCATGGTTCAGTGGGTTAAGGCTGGTGCCTCGTTGATGGTGAGGATCAGGGTTTGAATCCGGCTTTCTGCCTGCTAGTTGCAATGTAGGTTATGTTCCTGCTTCCTAAATCTTTCTTTAGCTTTATATTCTTGTGTTGATGGTTTAAAGGTAGATAGACCTGCTCTTTACAACCTTCTTGTCCTGTCTTCCCTGATGGTTTAGTGGGTTAAATCAGGTTTCTTGCTTTTGGGGGGGTTCGAATCATGCTTTCTGTCTGCCAGTCACGATCAGGATTCACTTCCTGCATCTTTCTTTAGCGATATATTTTTGTTTTTAATGGGTTGAAAAGAAAGATAGACCTGCTCTAAATAAGCTTCCTAGCCTGTCCTCACCAATGGTTCAATGGGTTAAGGTTGGTATCTCGCTAGTGGTGGGGATCATGGTTCGAATCCTGCTTTCTTCCTGTTATTTAAAATGTGGGTTCAACTTGTGCTACTTACATCTGCATTCGCTTCCTACATCTTTCTTTACCGTTAAAATCTTGTGTTGATGGTTTGAAAAGAATGATAGACCTGCTCTAATCAAACTTCCCAGCCTGTTTTTTTCTGATGGCTTAGTGGGTTAAGGCTGGTACTTTGCTAATGTTGGTGGTCAGGGTTCAAACCTGGCTTTCTGTCTGTTAGTCATGGGGTAGGTTAAATTCCTGATTCCTACATCTTTATATTCTTGTTTTGATGGGTTAAAAAGAACGATAGACCTGCTCTAAACAAGCTTCCCAGCTTGTCCTTACTGATAGTTCAGTAGGTTAATGCTGGTGCCTTGCTAATGGTGTGAATCAGTGTTCGAATCCTGCTTTGTCCCTGCTAGTCACGTTATGGGTTTGCTTCCTATGTCTGTCTTTAGCATTATATGCTTGTGTTGATTGTTTGAAAGAAAAGATAGACCTGCTCTAAACAATCGTCGCAGCTGCTCCTTCCCGATGGTTTAGTGGGTTAAGACTGGTGTTTTGCTGTTGGTGGGGTTCAGGGTTCGAATCCTGCTTTCTGTGTTTCTGTCTGGACTGAATTTCTTGCTTTGAAGCATGAAACAAAGGATAAACCCCCCCCAAAAAAAGGTGAGTTGTGGGACTTGATGGCTTTGTGATAAAAGCCTTCCCTCTGAGCTCAGAGGTTGCTGGTTCAAATCTGGCTTGTCCCCACACTGGGTAAGCTGTTTGGTGAGCAATGGAGTGGTTGACTGTGAAGACCTGCTGCTTCACAGCCTCAGAAAAATTGAGGGTGATAGGTTTTTGGCAGAATCTTTTGCCTATATATGCAAAACTAAGTCGATACTTTTTTTTTACGTTTTTGCTTCATAACCCCCTGTTTTCAGCTTCTCAGACACCGGGGGGCAGATGCCCAGATATTGCACCCCTGCTTCAGGATACGCCCTCCGAAACCTCATCCAACCTTCCATGCAGCCATTTCTGACACCTTCCTTACTATGGCCACCGGAACCTTCCACTCTCTTAACTTTGAGCCCTGGCCGGGGTTTGAGCCGGCAACCTCTTAACCCAGAGGTAAAGCTCTTCCAATTGAGCCACAGGAACTCCTGCAAGAACCTGATTTTTAGGACCTTTTTTGGTTCTTTTTAAAAACTTTTTAAACAATTTAAAGGAAAGCTAAGGGGTAGGAATCGAACCAGGTGAGTCAGATAGCAACGACCACTTCACTGACCATTACACCAACACAGGAGAGGCAAACAAGCCTTTGCTTATTGGACTCTTGGCTTTTCTATAGTTAGGAGACAAGTGTCTTCTCTTAGATCATGATGGTAGAGGGTCAAAACTTCTCCTTCCTGTACATTTTCTCAGTAACTCGAAGTCTATTAGAAGTGACTCAGGTACAAGAACCACATCTCCAACACCTGCACCACTGATATACCATGATTTGCCAGCAAGCAATTTTAATGATATTTCATTGTTCTGTTTTTAAAAACTTCTTATAATGTTCAATATGAAACGAGAGGTAAGAATCGAACCAGGGAAGTCTTTCATCATAGATCACTAATGGCATTACTTTAAAACTGATTAAATATAAAGGCTATATCAGTGCAGAGACGTGTGGACATCATTTATAGCCTTTGCTATGTTTCCACACGGACAGTTAATGAGGTGATACTGGAGAAAATGCACCTCTTTAAGTCAAGTCAGGAAGCTTTTATATATATATATATATATATATATATATATATATATATATATATATATGTATATATATATATATATATATATATATATATAAAATTATAGACATTTTACAGATTTGAATGATGTATTGTTTTTATCTGTACGATCAATAAAGACAGTAATTATGAGGGAAAAACCCACAAAACGCCACCCATATCTAAGTTAAGGAAGGAAAAGATTTCGTGCCGTTCAAAATATTTATATATATATATATATATATATATATATATATATATATATATATATATATATATATAAATACATAACTAATTAAAAATTTTGTTACCTAATGAATGTGTCCAGGCTGAAGATCCACATATAGAACACAAGCAGAGAAAAGATGATGATGATCAGGAATGTGTCTGTTCTCAGTCATGTTTACATCACTGACTCCTTCTGTCTCATCCACATTAACCCCAAACTTCTTACTGCCTTCTGTGGTGAGTGAAAGTCAGGACTTTATACACCAGTGAATTGAAAAAGACGCGCAGTAACAGGAAATCGGTTGTTCGACTGAAATCGGCGCGCAGTGAAAATAAAAAAAATTATATTTCACCCAATCAATGGATTAACACTAAAGTAACGAGTCTGTTTTGAAAATGTAAGAAGTAAAAAGTACAGATATTTGTGTAAAAATGTAATGAGTAAAAGTAAAAAGTTGTTTGAAAAATAAATAGTGGAGTACTGATACCGAAAAAATCTACTTAAGTACAGTAACAAAGTATTTGTACTTCCTTACTTCCCACCTCTACTGTACATTAATAGTCTAATTGCAGTTACACCATAAAAAACCAGTGAAAGTCAAAGGTCTCCTGACTCTCTGTGCGAAGGGCAAATCAAGTCACCTGTTTCCCTTAAGACTTTCACTGGATCATTTGAGATAAAAATACTAAAAATACTAAAATCACTACCAGCTTGAGGATGAGCTTTTCAGCATCTTTAATACTGAAGCTCAGATTACTGTCAGGTGACTGCAAAAGAACACTTTCTCAGGAATCAGGACCACAGTCCAAATATAGTCTGAACACACTGAACGGTCACTTCATATTAGGATTACAGTGTAAAGGCAAACCTAATATAAAGCCTAAGTCAAGTTTATTTCATTAAACGAATTAGCTTCTATCCTATTCTTAAGTGTGTTCTTAACAGGAGTACGGCAATCTGATTGTTGCCATGCACATAAAGATAACCAAAAAGGATGACCATTGGGTCTAAAAAGGAACATCGCATGGATAACAATCACCTAGACGCTGTCCAGACGTTCCAGCATGAATTCATTTGACATTTAAAAGCTTCTACTGTATAATTATGTCCTCACAGATCTTATTCATTATAAATATGCACTGCAAATCCTTCGTTTCGAATATAAGTAGGTTTCCTGTTTTGTCTATAAGGAATAGGAGCATTTCAGCAGATGCGCTAAATGAGGTATTTATGAGTTAAGCATCCATGAAGCTCTCCTCCTCAGCAGGAAGAAACAAATGGTGTTAAATTATAACCTAGTGAGCTTGATGAGTGACATGAGAGAAGAAAGGAGAGGGAGGAATATAGAAGGAAAACAATAAAAAAATGTTAAAAAAAATCTTTTGTCTTTGTTCCTTCTGTAATGTGTTTTCAGGTAAAAGTGTTTTGAACTCTAACATGACATGGATGCAGTAAAACGGATAGCAGTTCTGTTCTCATGATTGGGAGAAGAGAAGAGAAAAGACACAGGGCCGTGGCTTTATAAAGTTAGTCTCAGCCACTCAAAGGGACGGGGTAGAATCAGACTGAAATGCATGACAGTGCATGGTGAGGGTATTGAAACCCTATATGAATAAAGCATACAAAATATCCAGAACTCTCATTTGCAATCCAAGGAAGCATATCGTATGAATAGCTAGCATGCACACACACTTACTTCTAAGCACGTCAGCTCAGGCTACATGTTACAAATCCCCTATTACCGTCTGCTCCCCAAGTTTCAAAGCAAACATATGTAATTGTCAATGTAGAGAGCATTTAGTTTACAACCATTTTATTAGAGTATTGATCACTGATACCGTATCTGACTAATCAATGGAGGCCAGCAAGACATCAGGTTCACACATTTAACGTTTGCTTACAAGGAACAGACAGACACTCAAGTTGTCACTGTCCAGTAATGGAAAGGCTACAGTAGCACAATCTCCTGATTCTGATCTCTTACCATAAAAACCTAAATGAAATGATTAATTGGAATTAATTTGCCTCCCGAGTCTATGATTGTGGTGCATCAGTAGTCATAATCCTGTTTGAGCATTGTGGTTTAAATGAGAAATGTTTTCTTGCCATATTATTAACAGTGATGGCAAAAAACGAGCATGTGCCAGATGTCATTGGATCGGATGGAGAGATCAGTCAAATCCATCCAGAATCATTTTTATAATGTACATTTTGCGTTTTACTACTAAGGCTAATGCTTTTATCTGAACTGACGCAGGGCACAATTGAGCAGTTTGACTGCCAATATAACCTTTAAACCAGGGGTCACCAACCAGGTAGCCCGCAAGGACCACATGAGAAATCATTAACATGATCAGTGTCTTTACATAGATGAATATTATTAATTATTAATAATAACATAATAAAAGGTAAATTAGGCAAATTTGTTATTTCAGATCAAACTGAAAACTGTGTGTATCAAACTGGTAGCCCTTCACATTAATCTGTACCCAAGAAGTAGCTCTCAGTTTCAAAAAGGTTGGTGACCCCTGCTTGTAACTTTATACCAATGACTGTTTTCCTGTACAAATATCAATAATAGTATAAAAAGTGTAAAAGGTATATTTAGAGTAAAAGAGTTTATATATTTTATTATATGAGTTTAATAATTACTAAATTATGTTATACAATTAGGGGGCTAAAAATTGAATATGACACAAACAATGTAATATGAAATAATAATCGACTACATTGTCAGTATCATGGGATGATAAATTTTGGCGCAACACTACTGAGCGGTTTAAGATTAAATAACCCAAGCATGGCAGCTTTGCAACATTATCATCTCAACTCAAAATCTTTCAATCAATAAAGCAAAGCCTTTAACAAACTTACACATAAAGAACCATCTTATTCATTCTTTATCCCCACGTTATCTGTGTGAAGCTGCTTTGAGACAATTTTCATTGTACAAATCGCTATACAAATATAAATTAATTAAATTTAATTGAATTACCCATTTTACCCCATTTACCATTTCTGGCAAATCGATGAGATGAAATGCAGAAAGAAACTGGAATACAGTCCATTAATGGTCAAAGTCATGATTAGCAGATCGACATTGCAGCACTAGGCAGCTGGAAAAGCACTGAGAATTTGGACAGACCAGAGGAAAATCATACTTAGACCATTAACAACACCAGCTTTAACAGCTCATGGACTTTTTTCATGTCAATTGCAGTTAAATTTTCAATGATGTGATAAGAACACAGCTAATGTCAGTGGTTATGAGACCGCGCTGATATCACTAGCACTGAAGTATGTAGCAGCTAGTAATAATGCAACATTCTACCTGCTAGTGTCATGGACAGTGACAAATATGGCTGATAATATATTAACATACCTTTTAGGTATGATTTTGGTTTTGACTTTGTGCTACTGAAATTTCTTGTGGAAAATGTAACACCTGTGACTGCCAGACATCATCACAAAGCCTGAGCATTTAATATAAAATGGCAACAGTGACACGCTTTACTCAGCAAGAACCCAAAAAAGATGCAGCTCATGATACAAAATGAAATGATCTTCATAGTCAAACTGATCAAGTATTGACCTTCGGAACAAAAGGGTTATGCTGACCATTAGATTACGGGTGACAGCAATGAGCAAGGACTCGCTCAGTTTTACATGTATTTATTAGAGAAGCACAACAGGTTATGACTGACATGACCATTCAGCTATGCAGTATGGCATCCAGTAGAAAGGCTAATAGCATGAGGGTCTTTTTTTTTTTATAGGTTTTGATGTGTTCTTGTATAATTTCAGAAAAAAAAATCCACAGAGGCGTAAACCCCTTCTCAGAAAGAATCACAAGCAATGCTTTCTTCTCTGCTTCATGCCTTTGCACAAGTCTCATGGCATGGATCCTGATGCAACCTGGCTGCCTACAAAGGGGCTAAGCTAATGACAGAGAGTTGTGACGTGTTTTCATATAATATACGACACTACACTATTAAACACACTATTTTCACAGACATGGGCTCGCAGCATGGTTGCCGATCGATTAATGATTGACTAAAGAACACGGATTGCTAGTGTATCACAGTGCAAAGTGCATTGCCGGTAGACAGGCTAAATACAGACGACAAATAGAATAAGAACTGGGCACTCCACAGGGAACCTACGCTACATACTATACTGTGGACTTCCTCATCTGATGTTATGCTGGCAATGATGGTAAACAATGTCTCCATTACCGTGGTGCACACAATATGAAGCAGAGTATTCTTAATGGGAAGCAGGGATGACAATTCTTGGGGCAAAATACAAATAAGTCATTCACAGCCTTTACAGTCCATCCTAGCATAGATTAAATATGCATGTATTTAAATATTAAATAAATTAAATTTTTATTTGTATAGCGATTTTAACAACGGTCTTAATGCACCTTTACAGAGATAACATGGTTATAAAAGAATGTATTCGTTTGTTCCTCCTAATCGCACGTTCGTCCCTAATGCGCGAGTCAGTGGCGACTGTGGCAAGGAAAACCTCCCTAAGATGGCATAAGAAAGAAACATTGAGAGAACTCACATAACAATGAGCAGCTATAATATTATGACCACCTGCCTAATATTATTTTGGTCCCCTTTTTTTGCTCCCTAAACAGTCCTGACCTGTTGAGCATTAACTTTTTTAACAATTTGAGCTACAGGTCTGTTTGTTTGGTCCACACAAACCAGCCTTTGCTCCCCACATGGATAAGCCTTGGCTTTGACCCTGTCGCCAGTTCACCACTGATTCTTCTTTGGACAACTTTTGATAGATACTGACCACTGCAGACCGTAAACAGCCCACAAGAGCTGCAGTTTTGGAGATGTTCTGGACCCAGTCATCTAGAAATCACAATGTGGCTCTTGTCAAACTCCCTCAAATCCTTACACTTGCCTATTATTCCTGCTTCAAACACATCAACTTTGAGGCAAAATGTTTACTTGCTGCGTAATGTATCCCACCCACTAACAGGTGCCATGCTGAAGAGATAATAGTGTTATTCAATTAACCTGTCATAATGTTATAATGTCATAATGTTATAATGTCATAATGTTATACCTGATTGGTGTAAACTGATGTCAAATTCAATCTCAAGACAAGTCAAGAAGCTTAAATTGTCATTTCAACCATATATAGCTGACATCAGTACACAGAGAAATGAAACAACATTCCTCCAGAACCCTGGTGCTACATTTAACTACATAAAGCTACATAACAGAAAACACAGGACTAGTAAGTGTCCTCGCCACATAAAGTGCATCGTGTGCAACCTGGTGCAAACAGTGCAAGACAACACAAGACAGTGCAAGACAACAGCCATCTCAAACATATAACAAAGATACACAATCAGTCACCAAATGATATGAGCTCAATCAACATTTTCGAGTGAATATGAATATCCTAATACAAATGCCTAACCCAATTTAAATGTACCAAATTCTGTATTCTGTTAAATATTGACAGCAGTAATAGCATACAACAAAGGCTGAACATTTGAGTGTACAGATGAGATAGCCAGGCAGAGTAAAAGACTAAAGCACTGCTCCCCACTGGTGCTGCTATCAGCAGGTAGTCAAAAAGTCACTGCGTGTAATATCGCAAACTGTTAACCAACATGAAAATAGACCTTACATTAGAAAATAAATCTCGGATGCCACTAAAGATGGCGACAATGTTTAAAAGTCGATCAAGGCGGATTTATTTTTGCTCGCCAACTAAATAATTTGAAGCAATGAATCCTCTATGAAGCCACTTACCAGAGTTATAGCTTCCAAAAACTAAACGACAAGCAGGAAGAACTTGTGTGCTGTGTGATGTCGTACTGCATGTACAGGCAGTGACGTCTGTGTGTGGTGTGACGTGTCATGTCCATGAGCTGTGCCGGTATGTGTTCAGAACATTTGGACCTGGATTGATGAGTTGAGACTCCATTAGAATATAACATTTCATCACAAGGTGCCAAATTGTTATTTTAGTTTATAATAATACATTTTTTTTTTATTTTTTTTTTTTATTTTTTTACAATACATCAATTCAGTATAATAATCTTAGATGATGATGATGGTGTTTATTATTATAATTATAATAATAATAATAATTATTATTATTATTATTATTATTATTATTATTATTATGCAAAATGAAGAAAATTGGTTGCTTCATTTGGAAACGAACAAAATCAGTCAGTGGTCCATAAGGTTTATTTGCAGAAGCCAATGTGTGTTAAAACAGCAAACAGCCTGCACATGATGAGCATGCTCCCATCAGCGGATGAGTGCCTTGGTACAGATATAACATCCTACATAGTTGCGTTATAACCGGTCCTAACGGCTCACATCCACAAGCTAAAAGCATGAACCGACATCAGAAAACTGACTGACCCCTTGTCATAGCCTCGAGAAGCAAAACACGGCTAAAGGTGCAAACACAGCCCTTGTATTTGCTCTGCATTGCGGTACATCAATAGCTCTCCATGCATGCACCCTCGGCACACAGTTTCCCCTGAGCGCGCCCAGGATTCTCCGGCTCGTGTCCGTGCACAGCATCCTTACCTGCTCAAGCCGACAAGCGCGTCCCCGTAACCTTCACGAGCCGCACCTGAAGCCGCGCAGCTCCGTCCGCAGCCACGAACGGACGCGCGCACACACACACACACACACACACACACACACACACACACACACACACACACACACACACACACACACACACACACACACGGCCCATCACGCAGCCCGCGTGTGTCTTAGGCGCGCTCTGATTGGAGGAGGCTTTGTGATGTGGCCTTTAGGGGGCGCTAAAGCTTTCCAGCTGTAATGGAGCGCCTCAGTCAGCTGTTTCATCATTAACACCGAGCGTCTGTTAGTTTAAACTGAACCCCAGATTTTCGGATTTGCTCTGCTATGAAGGAACGCGCTTCATAAAGCATTAATGCTACAAAACACATTCACTACAGCCTCTTACTCCATACAGTATTTACACCGGTTCCATTTTATCAGGTGCATCTTTCTGCATGGTGTGATGTACAATTTCTGATTCTGCAATGCATTTACTTGGATGACATTGATCCAGAGCAACTTACAGTACAACTGAGCAGTTCAGGGTTTGCTCAAGGACTTATCAGTGGTATCTTGGTGGTGCTGGGATTTGAACTCATGGTCTTTAGATCCAATATCTAACGCCTTAACCATTGAGTTATCTCCTCCCCATGCCCTGTATCCCAAATATATATGCAGTGGTGGATGATGTACACAAACTATGTATTTGAATTAAAGTAGAAATAGACTTGGTAAAGTATTACTCTAGTAAAAGTAAAAGTGCTCCCTGTAAACTTCCACAAAAGTACAAACATATTTGCATCAAGTATTAAGTATTCAAGTACTATGATTTGTTATGGCTATAATGTTCCCATTATCATTTTTGTCACAGGTCTCTTCCTTAATCAAGTCGGTTTATGTGAAAAGATTCTAATGTTACTTTTAAAACACCAGTCTATTAATAGAATGGTATTAATGAGTCAATCACTGATTTACAACTATTAAAATAGAGCCAAATGATATAAATAACAGAATTTGAAAGTAGGCAGTTTTAGTTTAAGGTGTATTTGTTTTGTTGCTTTTAAAATGTTCTGCTTGTCAAGTCAAGTCAAGTCAAATCAAGTCAAGTCACGTCAAGTCAAGTCAAGTCAAGTCAAGAAGCCATATATAGCTGATGGAGTACACAGTGAAATGAAACAACGTTCCTCCAGAACCCAGGTGCTACATACAACATCAAACAACAGTCACAGAAACAAATCACAAAACAAAGCGTGCAAAAAGTCAAATGTTTGACATTAAAATGTAGTGAAGTTCAAGTAAAAGTCTCCCCCTAACGGAAATGCTTCAGTAGAGTACAAATACACAAAACAATCTTAAGTACAGTAACAAATTACATAAATTACATACTTCTTTAGTGTCCACCACTGAAACTATGTTGCTATATACTTCTTAGTCTATCCATACTATTTCATCGAAATCGGACCACCACAATCTCACCACACAACTTATCTAAGGTTCAAACTATTCTTAAAACGTGAATAATGTTTAGTTATGCAATGGAAGTTCTTAAAGGGCTTCCGAGTTAAGAAAAGTAAACCAGCTAAAAGATCTCCAGCCAGCAGAACAACTGACCACAAACAGAAAGCTGTAATCAAAAACAGTTCCTTAAGGTTCCTTAAGATCAGGGGTCCCCAACCACCAGGCATCTTGGATAGGTACAGGGCTGTGGATCATTTAGTATCAGGTTATACAGAAAGAATACAAACATAAAATTTTCCTTTATTTCCATTTTATAAAAAAAAAAACACGTATTTGAAAAACGACCACTGCCATGCCAATTTTCTCCACTTGTTTCATTAGCAAATTTTTCTATGATAAATTTATAAATTCAGCTTCCACTGATTCTGTATTATAGTGGGTTAAGTTAAATTTTCATTATATACAATTTAATTATAATTAAATCATATAATATGTATAATACCTTCCAGTATATCTAGTATAAGCAAATAATATAGTGTTATGTAGTATAAAGTACATTATGTGTTATGTGAATGACCTCCAACACTTCAGCTTTAAATGCATTAGGTACATTTAATGTTCCAGTACAATACCACTATAAAAGCTAATTAGTGGTATGAGTGTGTTTCTAGTTGTTAAATATTGCATCTTTTTTCGGTTGAAAGGAAACACTACATCATATATTTACTTAATATATCAGTGTAAAAGACATATATCATAATTAACTTTTCTCTTCTTTTCCTCTAAAACTGAATGTGTGCCATTGTAATGGCATTGCTGCTCTGGCTTTACTCCCCAGTTTCAAGATTGGGTACAAGCTACACATAATAAACTGAACCCAATAAGTTTGCCCACAAAGTCTGTGTGACACCTGATCATCACACCCACACCTACAGATTTGCAAGCACACAATTATACAGGGCGTCTTTTTAAAGCACATATATGTGATGAGCAGGCGTCAACAAACCATTTATTGAATATTGTTAAGGCTAGTTTCTTAAATATTTAAAGTACGGTTGCTTAAAAATAGCCCTCAAAAAAAGAGTCGTCAAAAATGCAGTGAATTCCGTGTCGGGAACCACGATGCAGGGACGGATTATTCCGTCAGAACACAGTGAGACTGGAAGGAAGGACCCAAATGCAGGATGCAACGGGGGTAAGGAGAAAACAGGCTTTAATAAAATGTAGCAAGCAGAGCAAGACAGAGCGAAGGGCAAAAGCAAAAACACAGTTGGATAACCAGTCCAAAACTCCGAAAGCCAGCAGACAGAGCAATGCAGGGAAAACCAAAAAAACAGAAATCAAACAAACAGTCCAAAACTCCGAAAGCCAGCAGACAGAGCAATGCAGGGAAAACTAAAAAAACAGAAATCAAACAAACAGTCCAAAAATCCGAAAGCCAGCAGACAGAGCAATGCAGGGAAAACTAAAAAAACAGAAATCAAACAAACAGTCCAAAAATCCGAAAGCCGGGAAAACAGGGCACAGAAGGGAGATCCAAAATAACTGATCAAAAAAACAGTCCAAATTTCAGGCTCGGCAACTGAGCAATAGAGGGCAGATCAAAAAAACACAAACCAAAAACAGTCCAGAGTCCAAACCAGTACAGAGAGAGTGCAGAGGCAGTGCAGAGCAGGGGTCAGGGTCAGGAAATAGGATCCAGAACAGGCAGGGTGGCAAGAGTACTCGCAGAGAATTAGGAAGCCGGTGAGATAATCTCGCACTGAGCTAAACTTTTGTGGTCCTTAAATACCGGGTGGCGTGGGAAAAACGGCAAGATGGACACCGACCCGGAAGCACGAAGCAGGAAGTGCCTGACACTGAGAATACTCTCAGGGGGAACTGTTGCTGCTTCACCTCTCCAAGGTTGAATCCTGAGGTCTTTGGGGAGTTTCATATATCCTCCCTGCATCCATGTAGGATGTTGATAGGAAAATTTGCCACTTCTGGGCCCCTGAGCAAGGCCTTTAACCCCATAACTGCTCAGTTGTATGAATGTGCTAACTGTAAGTCGCTCTGGATAAGGGCGTCTGCCAAATGCCATAAATGTAAAATGTAAATGTATTCCTGCCTTTTGACATGCTCCAAGTCAACCTGACCCAGATGAATGTGAACAAAGATAAAGCTGCATTCATTATCATTATGACCATGTGACCTTTTTTTGTAAGAGTTATAATTGAAATGACTAAATAATATAAGATTTTTGAACCTAACAGAAAACTGCTAATGCCAGAGAAATCGTTTCTGTATTCCTATAAAACTGCATTTTATTTTGATGTGATAAGGCTTTCATATTTGACTGGACCTTTTAAAGCCCTTAGACTAATATAAAAATACCACAGTTTTGTATCTGTCCATACAGGATTTGTTTTGTGGTTAGACGTGGGGGGGAGGCGAGATAGAAAAGGATAAAGATTATGATCCTTGGTCTGGTCCTCACTTATCAGGGGGGCCTCCATCAAGGGAGAAATACCCCTCCCTACATTCACACATAAACCACCTCTTTCTCTCCCCCCTCTTTGTCCCCAAATCCCATGGGGACATGATTTGGGAGCAGTAATCCCAGCCCTGTCATTGCAGGCTGAGGGGGTAGAGAAGGAGTGGGGGATGGAAAGATGGAGAGATGGAAAAAGCAAAGAAGCAGGGCAGACATTAGCGTCAGATCAATAGAACAAAGTGCTCACGCTGTGGATCACCCACCTACAGGTGCAGACCCCCAGAGGAGGGTTTGAGGAATTAGAAGACACAGTGAATGCATCACCTCTCTCCTGTCCTTGTCGAAGTGTCAGAAGCACGTTTTCCCAGCTCCAGCACAATAGCAATAAATATAGAGACTGCTCGTCTATCAGCCAGTGTGATTAGTGACAGCGGGTCAGCCCAGCATGTGGGGCAAATCGGCTTCTACTCCATTGTAGCAAAATTCTAATTCATCAGAGGACACAGAATTTCCTAATAGACCAAAATGACGGGCTTTTTCGGCAGATGTGACCACCGCCATTTGTCTTCCATATGGAAGCGTCAGTGAGCAATCATAAACAATTATGAGATTCATCTTTCACAGCCACTCGAGGAAAAGGCCAAATTTGCATAAGGATACAAAAGAAAAGATTCACACTCCTAACAAACAGGCTCAGAAACACTCAGAAATATTTATGTATCCTTTGTGCTTCCTGGATTCATCATAATCTACCGGATTTTAAACATCTGTTTAAAGGTGCAGGTTGCATACACACATTTTTAGGAACAATCCCAACCCCAGGAGAGATGACATGGGTAATTGGGCTCATGTCTACGATGTGGGTTTGAAGAGGGGTGAGCTGATGATGGCATGATGACAAATCAACCATGGTACAATGTGATTTTATTATAAAATCACTCAGTTTGTAAGGATAAGAAGTTGTTGCTCGAAAGGAGAACATACTGGGGCTTTGCAGTTCGCATGTGGAATGATTGGCTGGCATAAGAGCTGACCTGCGATTTGATGTTGCTAAGACACAGCAGTGTGAGCAGAGGCTCCGCAGAGGAAACACAGCCGAGAGAGCCGTGCTGTTCTATTGCAATAGCATTTCAAACAAGATTAGCATGTGCTTTAGGCTGTGGTGATGAATGGAAACTCGATTGCGTATAAGCATAATTAAACACAATGAGACAATTATTGTAATGAAGCAGCAACAATGTGGCCTTCCGAAAATTTCCATACTTAACGCGTATGCAATATTTACTTAAATGCTAATGTTGACAAAATATGACATTTTTTATGCATATTAGTTGAGTATATTTAACACGTCGGGTAGTATGGAAATATGAGTGTTGTAAATTTGGTTGGGCAAATAGATCGATTAATTATTTGATTCAATTTTATCATGCTTTAGATGCTTTTTGGGGGGAGGGTCACTACAAAGAAATGACAGACATCAGATATGAATAATATCCCTGTCGAGATACACACATTAAACCTTATTGCTTATTTTCTCACCCCCACACTAGATGGCATTAGAGAATGTGGCTCCACAGAGTCCTAGTCACATGCTTCTTCATATGCAGTTCTGTATAACTAAAGCTTTAGTATTTATATCTGCAGTCTTTGTTATAATTATTTAATGGGCAGTTTCCATTTATAGAGTTATGTATTGTAATGTGTAGCTAGTACCCGAGATTAGCAAATGCAATCTGAATATAATTTTCTTTCTTTGCATAGTTACAGGACTATGCAGATTTTCCTCTTGGGTATTGTTCCCCCTCCAAAGATATGAGATGTTGTACATGCTTCAGATAATCAAATAATCACTCAATAAAAAGCACGAACTTCAGTTCTTTTGCAGTTTGCCCACATTTTTGAGCGATCAAAGCTTTCAATAAGCGAGTTCAATCCCTCAACATGTCCATTGCTTTCTAAGCAAAAGCTCAGGTTAGCTGTGATCCCCCTCCCAGAAAATGCATTCCGAAATCCCGAATCCATATATTAATCCATGATCCATTTATTCATGTTTAGGAACAGAAGGCATAGAGCGCATGCCAAGCAGTTAAAGAGCGTCCAAAAGCCACCCACCAGACGTCTGTGCTTCCTGACACAGTCGATCTGTAAACACATGACAGATGGCCCAAGGCTTGCTCTCTCAGCTTCAATTACTGTGAAAATGCAACAATAACAAAAATAAACACATCTTCAAGGTTCACTAGCTACATACTTGACCTTTGACTTTCCTTTGTTGTTGACCTAATCGCAAACGTGTGTTATAATGTTAATACGGTCAAGTTTTTGGGTTTGTTTCTTTCCAAAAAAATCACCTACTGCTCAAAATAGCTTAGAGTTTAACAGCAGGTGAAAGTGGAAAGATTGAACACACACACACACACACACACACACACGGATGCTTTCTGTAGGGAGGTCAGTTTCACCTCTGACTATTATTAGACAATTATTACAGAAAAATAAAGCTGTGTCTCCCTAAAACACAGGCGTCTCAAATGACCTTAAATAATCACGTCACTGCACACAATTGAATATTATTCTTAATTATTAAAAATTAAGAACAAAACTATACATTCTACAGCAATATTAATTCAGAAATCGTATTTGTTCATTGTACGTACGCAACAAAATGAAGACAAGATGACAAAAAAAGTAATATAGTAATATTTATTCATTCATTACATTTAGAGTTGTTGAAATTTCATTCATGGACTCTGAAGTGGGGAAACTTAAATAAAAAAAAGAAACGTCAAATTGTTAGTGAAGTTCTGAAACTAAAATGTTTGTGTGAAATCGGAAATGGAGATGATTGTGATGAATAATGACATACATAATAATAATTAGAATAATAATAATTGTAAAAAAAAAACAAAAAAAAAAAAAACATTTCAATAATATGACGAATCACCACTTGCATAAAATTACACTTGTGCTTGGAATGTGCAGTGCGATTCAGTTTGCTGGATTGAAAGCTTTTCACTTCTGAATAAGTAAAAAGACACACCTCACTTTATTTTGTGTGTGTTAAAAATGTACAGTGATCACAGCGAAAGAGGAAGATAATGCAGAATATACAACACACTCGCCAAGCCTCCATGCTCCAGATTTCTGTAGTGCGCCAATGACTTGATTTGTACTTGATTTTTCCCATTTAAGATTTATTATTTACAAATTCAACGATATATCTACATAAAACCAAAAAAACCAAAAAAACAACAACATACATCTAAAACTAAAACTTGATGCAAGTTATCTGAAACCAAATTTCGTGACAAGCCGTCCAACTGGAGAGGGTCTTAACGCTGAACAATGGACAAGTGAAATATAACAAAGTAATATGAATGCATTGTTTTTACACACAATACAAACACACGTGCACACGCCCACCTCCTGACCTACCCACCTACAAGACACAATCACACACACACACTCACACACACACAAGCACAAACACTGAGTGCTACACACCAAACCAGTGTAATGAAACTGAATGAGGCAAAGAGCAAATCCTACAGTGTTTATCGTGTAGCTCAGATTATACTGGAGAGAACCATGTCCTCTTTCTGGTACCTCACAAACATCGATTCGAATTCATATAAACAGCTTCTTGTTCATTCTCCACACCTAAAAGCCTACCCATTATTATGCATTAGTCCGTTAAATTGACCCAGAGGCTCATTTCTGAATAAAGGCACTATGCTGTAAAGGCCACCCAGCACCCATTATTACATCCATATACAGTTTGGGTTATGAAAAAGCCACATGCATGGAACTGCTCCGATTCTACCAAACAGAAGAAACTGCATATAAAAATGAAAGAAAAAAAAAAAGCAGTTTTGAGTCGAGTCGTTATGGTTTTAGTTGCCATGGGAACCACAAGGGTTCGCATGCAGGTCAACAGAGTGACGGTGGGATCTCATATGGTTGAGATGTAACATGAATGTCTCAGGCGTGAGGGGGAAAAAAATAGAACCAAATTAAACTTAAAAGTGTTGGGACAATGGCACCTGTGGAATAGATCTGTGTTTTATTTTATATAGCTGTTCTATCTAGAGTCTTTCAAATCAGGTTTCTGCACAAATTCCCTCTATTATACAGGATAAAAGTCTTTTTTTTTTCTTTCTACATCTATTTACACACACTTTCAGCCTTGCGAAACAAAGACACGGATTCATAATAAGTATACATTTGATCAAATAATCTTATAGCAGTGCCTTAAATCCAGTGTCTCCACTGGTTCATGTCTTTATCTGTACAATTCTCATATAATACTCAAATCATAATCAAGGCATACCCAAGAAGCACCACATTATCCTCATAAATTAGCTACTTCTTTCATATACTGTAGGTCTCTTTAGTTGCAACCGTATGTTATGAGTAATAGTAGCATATTATGCATGCAGCACTGACTTACTGAGTTTTAGAAGTAACCAGAAAGGTCACTTAATGTTAGCTACAAAGAAAAGAAATTCACTTGTGTAACCCAAATCAGTCTCAATAATGAAATGCAACAGTGATGACGTTGTAACATTGCCACATCTACGTTCCAATCATCATGCCAGGTGGATTCTGTGAGAGTCACCCTGCTCGACATGTATCTCTCCAGACAAATTGATTTAATCCTCTTTTTTTTTTTTATAATAAAAAAAAAAAAAAATACTTAATGAACTCCCTAATTTTTCCTTCACTTTCATGTAAACAGGCAACTAATTGGAGCTGTAATCATGCCGACAATCTGCATTCAGGAAGTCCTACTTTCCCCTGGGTTTAAACAAAAGAGTTCATAGCATTTACAGGTGAGGGGGCCTCTGAGCTCTCGTGACCCTGCACGGTGTCCCTTTCTGTCTTTCCACTATACTGGCCAATAAAAGAGCCGTCCTCGTTGAACTGTACATCTCCACCTTCCCCGTAGTCAACTAAACTGTCGTCACTTTCGTCTCGCTTTACGGTGCCACTGGACGGCGTGCGGCTCCCTTTTAACGGTTTATGGTCCTCATTGTCACTAGGAGAAAATAACATGCAGGTGTTACAGGTGGAATAATGAGAGATGTCACACAGACATTAGCTTGGCTCTTCATGACAAAAAAGATGGAACACTGATGTAAACAACATGCTGGGTATAAGAAATACAAGACATTCCACACATAGTGTCATCGTAGGACAAACTCTGGGACTAGTTCCTTTGGAGTTATACACAAATATTCGTCTGATCAATGTACGTTCTGGTACACGCATTCAAATTTGTATGTATTTCACTCAGAGGTGCTAAAAAATAAGATTTCAATACACACAGCAACTGATTTAAAGCTAAACTGATTACAGAAGAACAGGCACAAATATTGTGTCATTCCAAAAAAACAAAAAAAAAGACAAACTTAGCTAAAAAAGCAACTGAAATAAGAATACTATAACATCCTACAATGTCACTGACTTATATTACTTGAGACCTTAATACTGTAATTCAGTAAAATTGACACCTGATACCACATACTAATCCATCATTAATCATTTAAATCTACATAACCAATAACACATTTTTATATATATATATATATATATATATATATATATATATATATATATATATATATATATATATATATATATATATATATATATATATTACTAAAATCTAGCTTTGCATTCAGTGGTATTTACAGAGCATGCTGGGGAATAAATGCCTTAGATCTGTGTATACTAACACTGACGTCGGCTGTAATTTGAAAATATACGGAACGATACCGTTCTCTGCAAATAATGCATTAGACTATCCACAGCCAGTGTAACCATTCGCTAACCAAACATCATATTCAAAATAGCAACAAAAAAATAAATAAATAACTGGGGGAAAAACATGACAAATCATTTCCATTAAATAAAAAAAAAAACGTGATGATAATTCATGTATTAGACATACATTTAATTGTATCCCTTCGTCATAAGAAAGCGGAAGAATGCTATCATAAACATGAAATAATCTGAATTATAGGATTACTGAGTTTGTATGGCAGTAGTGAAAATATTTGCATTTACTGTTAGTTCATCTGAACCCAGCTACAGGCACTGTAGTGTATGATAGCATTTAGCTTCATGGTTGGGAAGCATCAGTAAAATGTAATCTGAAAATGGCACAGAAAGGGTTTTTCTTTTCTCCCAGTGGCAGTTATAAGCTCAATCAGCTCTGCACATGAAAGTATCACACTATCTTTCTTACCTTTCCCCATACTGACAAACACAGAATCAAGGCAGAATGCTGATTATTGGAGCAAATATTAACAGTGTCTCCATACTGCTGATAATTCATTGTATTGTTAGACCAGAGCTTGAAAATAAAGCGTTTTGCCGTAGTGGCATAATCTTGATTGCAGGAAATTAGCAAGCTATAGCGTAACCACAAGCAGCATGAGATAGGAGGAATGCTTCACAGTCTCATTTAAAAAAAGAAAAACCCTCACATCATTAATATTCCAAGCTCAACAGTCTTAAATTAGCAAAAATCTAAGGCTAACTAATTCTGCATGCTATATACTGTCACATCCTGGGGATTTGGCATGTCACTTCATCAATTCATAATGCTCTTTAAATGCAATTTTATGAACAGCCATGCATAGAGTAAAATAGATAATTATTTAATATTGTGTATATAGTTAAGCTTTCAGGAATTAGGTATTAAATAAAAAAAAATTGAAAGCAAAAACAAATAAAGTACAAAAAAAAGTTGCAATATTCATAAAGTAAAGTGCTTGAATCTTATAGCTTATATGTGACTTGAGCAGCTAACAATTGATTTTAATAGCTAGCATCACATGAGGATTGCTTTCAGTACTAATAGAAGAATGCGATATGCATCCTAAAATATTTATATTTCATATTACAAATGTGCTTGCATAATTATTCAACCAAATGATTTGAACGAATTCAAACCTAAGAGGCAAATAAAGCTCTGACTAGAACTAAAAAAACCCAAAAAAACCCACACATTTTAACAGTATCCTGCTTCGACATAGATAAAGTGAAGCTTAAAAGACTTAAATGAGAGTACCTGATCTAATGTCCTGAATATTGAGTGTCATACCATCAAATACAGAGTGTATAGGAAACCATTACCACAGAAATAAAACAGAGCAACAGCTGAGCTTTAACTCCACACATAAAGCCTTCCTGCTAGTTGTAGTCCTGTGTCCTGTGTTGGTGAAGCAGGAGTAATAGTTCAATAGTTGTTGTGGGGAAAAGACTTTCTCCAGAGGGCTGTGAAGATATAGGAATAAGGAAAAGACTCCTCAGAGGCCTTCTCACTGTTCTCTCACCTGTACTCTCCAAAAATAATATCATCATCCTTCATTGGCTGGACCTCAGGGTCAGTGTGTGCATCCTCCTTCTCTTTCACTAGCAAAACAAGTACCATGTTAGTACACTCCTACAGGCAGGAATATGGTATCAAAAGTGATTTCTGGTGACTCTGTCTCACCTGGGTATTTGCCCCCTTTGTTCCTCCTGATAAAGCAGGCAATAAGGAGGACCAGGATAAGCAGGGCAATGGCACACATGAGGCCAATAAACCAGCCCTGGGTAGCGATATCCACCTGCCTACTGGCCACAGCTGGGAAGTTGAACATGAAGCAGTAACAGTTAGCCACAAAAGATAGCATTAAGTCTTTATAACACATAGATATGAATTTGCTGATCCTCTATTGTCGTCAATTGGTTGTGGGAGGAAAAAAGAGAAAACACAAGGAAATCTGCCACGTTCACACATACGTGCCAGCCAGTTCATTTTTGACTGTTCAAATGAGCGGACTAGATGTGGCCGTGCTCAGCTAAGAAATAAAAAAGCGACCACAAATGTCTGTAAAGGCAGTAGAGCGCACGTGATCTGTTTCCTGATTCGTGAAATGCTAGTTGCATTGCACACTGCAAAATGCAATTCATAGTTCAGATGAAATAGCTGCATGCGTGAACGTAGCATAAGAGTGAATGTATTCCATACAAAAGCAGTTGTAATCGCAAAAAAATTACTGATATATGTAATGAAAAAAAAAAAAACGGTATGCATTTTATAATGTATTTCTAATCAGACATTATGACACCAAAAGAATGTCAAATGGAATGCAACAAGGACTACAGACAAGTCACACACAAGTCAGGGACATGTTTAAAACATTATAATAATGTAGAAGGCAAATCATGCAGGGGAGAAAACACAGCTCATTTGATGAATAAACATAAATTGCTGTTTTTTATTTTTTATTTTATTACATGCCCTGTAAACAACTGACCATGCTACAGAACTATCGATACTTCATATGAATCATAAATGTGAGGCACGATGAAAAAACCCATGCAGGTCTGCAACCAATCAACTATATTTCAATGAAGTCATGGGGTTAAGGCCAAATAGGGGCCTCACCTGGTACCGTAACCACCAGCTCCTCAGAACGGTGGACTGTTTGGTCGGTGTGGCTTTGCGCAACCACACGCACTTTGTATGCCAGCCCTTCCTTTAAACCCTTAAGCACATGGGACTGTGATCCATTTACCATCTCTTTTTGCCAGTCTTCATCGCCTGAGGGAGTTCCAGTAAGAGGGACATATCAAACCCACACTGTAGTGTTGCAAAGAACTACATTCTACATGTGTCATGCAGTGGGTGAGTTTACTACAATCTCTACATCTGTCGATCAGTCAGACATGGCATAGTTTATTCAACTTGATGAAATATCAATGACAGTGTTTATACATTAGTATGGAGTGGATTTAACTTATTGAAAGCTAGCTAAGTATAAGTAAGCTAGCTAGAAAGTTAGCTAACTGATATTATAAAATGAAAATGAAAATGAACTTAGAATGTTGTATTAATCTGTTTTTGCATCAAGATAAGTTATTGTTAAAAAGTTACAGAATCCAATAAATGAGTGTATGTATGTATGTTTGTATGTTTGTATGTATGTATGTATGTATGTATGTAGTATATGTATGTATGTATGTATGTATGTATGTATGTATGTTTGTATGTATGTAGTATATGTATGTATGTATGTATGTATGTATGTATGTATGTATGTATGTATGTATGTAGTATATGTATGTATGTATGTATGTATGTATGTATGTATGTATGTATGTATGTATGTATGTATATATATATTTTTTTCCCCCTTAAAATATTTTATCTACAGGACATTCTAACTACAGGATAAAAGTAAAATAATTCAGCTGTTACATCTTTCTTAGATGTATATCTTTACAGCTTTTACAACTAGGATCAAGCTAAGAAGTGTACAATACTGTAGAAAAGAAGAGAAAAAGAACAAAAAATGAGACAGAATAGATTAGAATAGAATAAAGCAGACACAAAGAGGACAAAATAGAATAAATATAAACTAAATACAATACAAGTAAAAAGAAGAAAATAGATGAGAATAGAACAAATCAAAATAAATACAACATAATGAAATAAAGCAGACGAGAATAGTATAAAATAGAACAAGAAGAAAAGAGAAAAAAAAACTTTTTTTTTTTTTTAAAGACTTACAAATGATATACAAACCAATTCCAAAAAAGTTGGGACACTGTACAAATTGTGAATACAATAATTTACAAATCTCATAAACTTATATTATATTCACACTAGAATATAGATAACATATCAAATGTTAAAAGTGAGATAATTTTGAAATGTCATGCCAAATATTGGCTCATTTTGGATTTCATGAGAGCTACACATAACAAAAAAGTTGGGACAGGTAGCAATAAGAGGCCAGAAAAGTTAAATGTACATATAAGGAACAGCTGGAGGACCAATTTGCAACTTATTAGGTCAATTGGCAACATGATTGGGTATAAAAAGAGCCTCTCCGAGTGGCAGTGTCTCTCAGAAGTCAAGATGGGCAGAGGATCACCAATTCCCCCAATGCTGCGGCGAAAAATAGTGGGGCAATATCAGAAAGGATTTTCTTAGAGAAAAATTGCAAAGAGATTGAAGTTATCATCATCTACAGTGCATAATATCATCCAAAGATTCAGAGAATCTGGAACAATCTCTGTGCGTGAGGGTCAAGGCTGGAAAACCATACTGGATGCCCGTGATCTTCAGGCTCTTAGACGGCACTGCATCACATTCAGAAATGCTACTATAATGGAAATCACAACATGGGCTGTTAATAGTCGAAAACTGTTCTGTGGTCAGACGAATCAAGATTTAAAGTTCTTTTTGGAAAACTGGGACGCCATGTCATCCGAACTAAAGAGGACAAGGACAACCCAAGTTGTTATCAGCACTCAGTTTAGAAGCCTGCATCTCTGATGACATGGGGTTGCATGAGTGCGTGTGGCATGGGCAGCTTACACATCTGGAAAGGCAACATCAATGCTGAAAGGTATATCCAAGTTCTAGAACAACATATGCTCCAATCCAGACATCATCTCTTTGAGAGAAGACCTTGCTTTTTTTAACATGACAATGCCGGACCACATACTGCATCAATTACAACATAATGGCTGCGTAGAAGAAGCATCCGGGTACTGAAATGGGCAGCCTGCAGTCCAGATCTTTCACCCATAGAAAACATTTGGTGCATCATAAAGAGGAAGATGCAACAAAGAAAACCTAAGACAGTTGAGCAACTAGAAGCTTGTATTAGACAAGAATGGGACAACATTCCTATTCCTAAACTTGAGCATCTTGTCTCCTCAGTCCCCAGACATTTGCAGACTGTTATAAAAAGAAAAGGGGATGCCACACAGTGGTAAACATGACCTTGTTCCAACTTTTTTTAAATGTGTTGATGCCATGAAAATACATATTTTTCCTTAAAATGATAAATTTTCTCAGTTTAAACATTTGATATGTCATCTATGTTTTATTCCGAATAAAATATTAAAATTTGAAACTTTGACATCAATGCGTTATGTTTTAATTTACAATTTGTACAGTGTCCCAACTTTTTTGGAATCAGGTTTGTACTACAAAAATAGGAAACTGCAGAAAGGAAATAAAGAATAGAATAGAATAGAATAGAATAGAATAGAATAGAATAGAATAGAACATCTACATTCTGCCCAGGAGTCCCTGCCAACCTACTTTCTGATTCTATAGCATTTAAAGTCAGAAACATGTCTTACTGTTCACTACAATATATTCAACATAAACGTGTTTTTCTGGTCCCCAGTACTCCCAACTGATTAGCGCTCCATCCTCGCCCACAGATGAGCTAACGTTCCCAAACACTGGAGGCGCAGGACGAGCTAGGCACACAGGAAAGAGAAAAGAGTGAGGTCCCTCTGCAGGGACTATAAACAGGACCCTCTGAATAGCTGTAATTATTTTGTCACTTTAAAGCTTGCATACATTACTCGCTTCAGAGCTACTAGAGTCAAAGTGATAAGCACTGACTTGGAGCTTTGCGCTCTAAAATGTTTTTTTACGTGAACGCACACAACTGGAAGTTATCATTCCAATGCTGCTGTACCTCAAAAAATGTACAACTTGTTTTTCAAACAAACTTAGTAAGAAAAATGAATGTCAGTAAGGTCACATGCCCCAGGGTTTAGGTTAGACGTGTTAGCAGCTAGAGGTGCCTCTATATCAAATATACCCTTGTGAAGAGGGGGGTGTAGAGACTGGGAGGTTGGGAAGACTGGTTGGGGAGAAGCTGGAATCCCTAGAAGAAATGTAAAAGGGTATAAAACACCACACGCACACACGTACACACACACACACACACACACACACACACACACACACACACACACACACACACACACACACATACACACACACACACACACACAGGAAAACACACACGCAGAGATATAGAGCAAACAGTTTACAGTCAAAGCAGAGGCAAGATAAGGCCAGGGACCACATGCATGCCAAATAAGCTGGCAAGACTAAGCATTAGGCAGGGTAGGAGGTAGAGGAGATCATTTGCAAGGAAGTTGGAAAGAAAGTAAGTTTGCTTATTTCACAAATACGTAAAAGATATCAAATAGTGAAATAAGGGCTCTATGAAAACATGCACCTGCTCAGAGAACAACACCAACTCCCTGAACAGTTCAATCCATGTACTATACAGCTAGGGCTGAAACAGGGATCTGCTTTACAACTTTATCACTAAAAAAAACACACAACCCTACCACCACCATCACATTTTTTTAAACATCTAAGTGCTGAGCAACTGAAAAGAATATGTATGTAATGTGGCCAGGATATAAAAGAATACAGCTGGTCATAGTCTCGTTGGGTTGAAATGATGCTCGTGTGGAATTTTAGATGTATATAGTGAAATTCAGGCCTCTGTCGGCTGATTATTCAGTATTCCTCTTCAGATTTACACACTGAGGGAATGTGTTAGATGCCAGAACTAAATCCCAGGGCAGACAGCGGGGATAAAAACCTGCAGTGGGATTGGTGTGCAGGGAAAACATAAGGGTAGGATAACATTCAGGCAACCAAGGTGAATAAGACTGAATTGGTAATTCTTTATTCCTTGATCAAACACGGTTTTGTTTGTCTTTGACAACACATGCAAAAGTGATAGAACCTATGCTGCCAGCAAACAGAAACTCATTAAACAAACAAATGACAGTCAGTTTGACCTAAAATAGTGTAGAGAATTTGTACTGTTTATATTAATACAACCATAATTTGGCACAAACTATGGTACCAATCTAAGTTCCAAATTTGCTGCGCTAAATCAAAACAGCATCTGCATTCACAAAATTACGATATAATTCTTATTCATAACTGGTTTAAAGGATTTCTTTGCAAAGCACATGCAACAGGTTGATCATACTCATCAATGCAATAGTAAATGTAACTTACCAGCATCCATTAATGTTGCAAACTCCTCAGTAAGGATTGGACCTGATCCAGTACGTGTTTGGGCACTGAAATAAAACTTGTAGCGTGTGCTGTACTTAAGATCGTGCAGAGTGATGCTAGTCTCATTGGCAGGCACAGTTAATTCCTCTAACTGGCCAAGCTCATTGGTGTCATTAACTAGAGGGGTGGAATTGGCAAGGAAAGGAAAGAAGTGTGATGTGATTTTAGGTTAAACACACAAATATAAATAATAAAAAAAAAAAAATAATATATATATACACACACACACACACACACACACACACACACACACACACACACACACACACACACACACACATACAGGGTTTCACAAAGTAAAATTTTTAACTCCTAAAGACCCTTCAAAGACCATTAAGAATGAAATTTAAGACCTATATCATGACATCATAAAACACACAAAAATACATTGTTAGCAACTGGCCTTAACCAATCCCTAAATTAAAAATAGAAAATTTCAAGGCAAGTATTATAATTTATTATAATCCGTTTTATATTTGTAGTACAACCTAAGAGAGATTCCATTAATAACAGAAAAAAAAAAAATAATAATTTAATGATATATATATATATATATATATATATATATATATATATATATATATATATATATATATATATATATATATTTGCACACACAACATTTTATATTCAAGAATAATCATCGTGTCAAAAGATGTGGCTACTTAGAATACCAAATAACTTCCTGCTAATTCAGTGCATAAGGATCTACATTAGTCTCACATGCACAGTTCTCCTGACCCATTGTGACACAATGAACTAGAACTGCGATTAATTACTTGAACACTCACCTGACTGATATTTAAGGGTGTATCCTTGGAGACGTCCATTTCTCTCACGGGGTGGACCCCACTCCAGAGTCAGGGTGTCTAGATTACTGTTAATGACCTTGAGGAACGCTGGTCTACTAGGAACTGGGACAGAAAATTCAAGCAGGTTCCATGAATACATCTAAATAAATGGTTATTCGGTTACAAAACAGTTTAATCTATTCAGCACTCATGATGTTGCACTCGTGCAAGATGTCCTAACAACAAACGGTGCTTTAGATCAGCGGTCCCCAAACTTTTTTGCGCCACGGACCGGTTTAATGTCAGACAAATTTTTTTTCACGGACCTGCCTTTAAGAAGTGTCGGATAAATACAACAACAACCAAAAAATGATACGACCGGCATAAAATCTGGTATTTTCTAAACATAATAATAAACGTGAATACACTGTGTAGTTTTTTGTTCATTTTGCTCGCTTGGGGGTTTCAATTTAGAGGTAATGTATTATGTGTTAGCGGCCGGAGCAGCCCCTTTAAGAAGGTAGTGGATGGAGGTAAGACATGTGACTGAGGCATCTTGACATGCATCAAGAGTGAGTCATAGACAGATGTGGTGGAGAGAATCCGGTAATTTTCCAAAATAAAACATCGCTCAGAATCAGATAAGTTATGTATTTTTGTCTGTTCTGCCCGGTACCACTGCTTAAGATCGTAAAACACAACTGCATTTCTTTAGTGCAAAAAATCTTTTTTACTTGTTTAACTAATCAGTTCAAATATGAAAAACAGGGATAAGTAAAGTGATGTCCAAATGTAACTGTGGCTGCGTGAATTTAGGTTGCACATTCTCTTCATTTTCTGCCTTCAAAGCTACAGTGAAGGCACTGTAGATTCTATTTTTTATCTGCAATGTACCATCCTTGTTGCTTCCAAAGAAAATATTGAATGTGCATTACTGATAACAATAAAACTAAATCTCTATACCAAGTCTATCTAATTATTCAGCTGTCTTGAGGTAGCATTGTGTTTAATCTGCAAAAAAAAAAAAAAAGATGATCTCATTAATTCCTATCGCTACCACAATGTCCAGAATGTGTCTGACATTAGTTTCTGTGGTGTCACAAACAGGGATTTTATTCCCGATGCTTTTAACACATTTTACGCAAAGTGTTTTGATAATTAGCAATTTTAAGACTGAAGACGTTCCTAATTTATCACTCGTTGTTTTGTTTTCATTTAATCAGTTGACCTGTTTTTGTACAAAACCATCAAAAATGTTTCAAAAATACATAATTGGTATTCTTACCTCCCTCTGGAGTTTCAAACAGTTGGTTCTCACTGGCAGGCCCTTCTCCCCGACCGTTAAAAACTTTAATGTGGAGTGTGTAGACGCTGTAAGGCTGCAGAGCGGGAAGCTTGCAGTGGTTCCTGCTCTCGCTGAAGGTCAGTGTTTGCTGCTCTGTGTGATGAGTGTGAACATGGGTATTGTGCTTGTGCAGGCTTCTTTCTTTCCAATAATACACCTGTGGTGAAGAATGGGCCACGTGTTAAATATTTTTGTCAGCACAGCTGCGACCACACCGACTACAAGTGAACATCATGGCTTGAAGGAAATTTGGGAAAAACATTCGCCGGTGAAGCATTTTTCTGTGCAGATCATAGTCTAGACTACAATGTGGTTATGGATGCCAGCCGGTCTCAAAGGAATAGATTCACACTAAAAGTTCCACATATTGAGACAATCCTATTTATTTCCCATTGCAAAGAGAATATGAAATGGGAGCACTACAAAGACTGCAAGCTAAAGTAATGATGTGCTGCCTTTGTATAAAAAAAAAAAAAAAAAAAGAAAAAAAGATGAATATGAAACACTGGGATTTGAACGTGCATCAATATTTCTTTTTGGTCACAGATCTTTATTCTTAGTGGACATTACGAATTGCATTATTCATTATTAGTTTATAGTCTTTACAACTGCACATTGGTATATAAAATAAGCAGAGCCTTCTCAAAGAAAATTCTATTCATTTTTAAAACACAAGAGGGAAAATTTGTAATCTATCTCTATAGACATCATAATTTAATTGACATCAGATTTCACTAAATGCATTAACAATCAATAAAAAAACATACCCTATAGCCTTGCAGTCTTCCACGCACTGATACTGGTGGCACTGGATCCCAGTGCACTTCTGCCAGAGTGCTGTTCTGCACCTGAACACGCACATTTCTCGGAGCTGCTGCTGGAACTGTGAGATAAATCCAAGAAATATGATTGGAACGTGCTTACCTCACGTTCAAATTGGCAAGCAACAAGTCACCCGTCATGCAACTGTTCCCATTTATATTCATATAAATACTGTCCAGCATTTGAATTTTTAAATTTTTTTGGTTAACAAATCAAGGTAAATATTATCTATGTTCTCTTCTTCAGATGCATTACCAATCTCTGTACTTCCTTTCACGCTTATTATACTTTGCAATTTACTTCGGTTTTATACGTCAAGATGATTTTCTTACATTTTTGCATATCAAGAATTAAACGAGAACTAACTGCAGATGGAAACTAAAATTGTGAGCAATGGATAAACTGGTTAATTAACAAGGAATTTGTTGCTCTGTGCTGCATACGTTTGCTGAAATGGAATGGTTGCAAGTCAGTTTGTTAATGTAACAAAGGATTACTATTATGGCCTTCAAACCGACTGCAAATACACAAACGTGTATCTCACATACAAAACATTTGTTACTTACAATCCTCTCCTGAGTAACCAGTGACGACTCCTGGTTTTGGTCCATGGCCGTATTCATTCATTGCTTGAACTTTCACCTCATATGGCATAAAAGTGTGAGTCCCAGACACCACAAACTTTGATACGTTGGCCACGGTGACAGAGGACCACTTGCTGTCCAGGTCCTTTTGTCTCCACATGACTATGTACTTCAAGCCAGGACCATTTGACTGAAGTCCCATCAGTGGCTTTAAAAGAAGGTTTAAAATTCCTCAATTGGTTTAGCTTAGAGCTTAGTTGATGCTTACACAAGCAACATTAATTGCTTTAGTTTTATAAATACATAGTCACAATAATCTATATACTTTGCAGTAAAATTGTCCTAATCTCTACAGCTTGTGAGTATTTAAGTAAGTCATTTATTGTTACCTTCCATGATATGACTAAATTATCATGTGCTGTGCCCATGGCCTCGACTTCACTGGGATTCTCATCAGGAGCTGAAACAAAAAGACACACAGAGGTAGTCAATTATATTTGAAACACATGTCTTTGAAGATGGCACAGATTTATCAGTCCAGACCCAGTGAGAAAATAGTCTAAAAACCCAAAATGGTAAAATATTGAGCTTTTAATGTCATTAATATCAAATTTTTAGTCATAAGATTAGTGAGAATAAAGCAAATTTACTCATTAGAGTCTTAGAGTTCTGTGCCAGAATTTACTCATTTACTTTTGCTGCAGTGAATATTTGGAGGGAAAAATTAGATATAAAAAAATTAGATATTAAAATATTTTATGTAAAAAAAAATAAATAAAAAATAACACATATCTTGATTCGATGATTGGAACCAGGATTAATGGTTGGGACAGATTCTCGGTATATGTTTAATTCTTGCTCATTTATTAAACAATAATTTGTTGTTCAGACCACTCAAAACTTACCTGCAGGGTTTGTTTTATATGGGAGGGAAGGTTGGCTTGGCTGGCTGTAACCAACATCATTGAGAGCCATGACTCTAAACCTGTAGTGTACATATGGGGACAGCTTCAGGTGAGCTGTGGTTTTGGTGCCAGGCACCTCAGTCAGGTTATGCCAGATGCCACTGTCGTGAAGTGAATCTTCATACTGAATGAGGAATTCTGAAATAACAAAAGACGACATACTTTAAAAATGATATTAAACCAAAGACCACAGATGTGATCCTTTACATATTTTCAGATGCTCTTCCTTCAACAGCAAGACGAGCGAATGATTTACAGTGACATTCTTTTATTTAGTAATTATTTTATCTTTCTATTATGTGCTGCACAATACTGCTATATGCTCTACCATGCACTCTCACACTTTATGTACATTACTGATTACCTCGTCTTGTCTTGTACAGTCTAAGCTAAATGTATAGTGTTATTTATGTCAGTACTTTTGAGAGTCATCAACAGCTGGAACCAATAAACCTGATTCTGATAATCTGTAAACTATAAGCACTTTGTTACTTTTGCTTTTATCTAATAATAGTAATTGTGATTTAATATATGTATTTTTAGGTAATATTCCAACTCAATTATTCATTTATTCTTTCAGGTGTAATTTACATAGTTTTTTTTGTGTGACTTCTTCTCCTTATTTTCTTATTTATGTAACGCAATAGTCTCATAGTTATCACAAAGGTCGATATATGTATTCTCTCGGTCATTAAATTGGGATATCTTTCATACGAGTCTGTGTGACTGATACTTCCGGATCTGTACAGAAAAGGTTGAACACGAATGAGTGGGATGAGACTCTGGGAATCGGGGCTAGCTCCGAGACAAACCTAACTTGTACTGCATTCTTGGAAATTCTTTTGGATTTCTCTGTGGCTAAAGTCTGGCAAGACAGTCAGGTTTTGGCCCTTTCTTTTTCTGTTACATACTCTCTTTTTGAAAAACCATGAAAATGCTTCCCCAAATGAATAAATAATGTGACTTTGATATAATTTATTTATTTAATTAATTGCTGATACACGCACATGTACACCCGTGCGTTGTTCAGAATTACATAACACATACAGTATATGACAAGCTATAAATCTATGGGTAGCAAACGACAGAAGTGTGATGAATAAAAAAATCTTTACTATGCAAAAGCATTTTTATCTAGAAAATATTAAAAAGGAAATGGCACATACTCTTGATTGGACTGTTGTGCTCGTCTCCAGGGATCCAGGTGAGCTGGACGCTCCGTAAACCTAGGTCTGTTAACTCCAGGTCTGTAGGAGGGTCTGGTTGTTCTGCAGATGGATAAAGAACCAATTTTAAATATAGCAGCTGATGAATATAGCACTTCTGAGCAAGACTGTAATGCTACAGTAATGTAGCATTACACACTTGTAGGGTACTCTAATGCCAAAGCATGTAAGTCCAGGCATAATGCAACAACTTAAAAATTGGTCAAATTGGTCAAAATTTGTATTCATGTACAAGTGCTAAAAATGCATAAAGAAAAGAAACGCATGCAAAATAGTCATGCATAAGTAATAAGTGAAAAACTTACACATTGCAAGCAAAGTAATGACTTTATATTAAGTGTCTGTAATATATATAAGGCTACATTTAAATGACAACTACAATATTATACTGATGATGTATTCAGTGTTACTGATGGATTACGGTGGTGTAATAATTTTCTACATAAACATACAGTAGTTATGTTGTACCACTCACCACCAAGAGAATCATATGAAAACTAATTTGACAGATTCTATATATTAACTACATAGCAGGCCATTTCTGTAAAATTTATTAATACTTATGATCACAAGTCAAAAAATCGGAAAATGAGTAATGTGACTAAACTAACCCACATGAAGCACTGAGTACATCTTCAGCAGTTACATTAAACTTGTCAGTATAGGTTTTGTGTAGCCGTCCAGTCATTTAAAACACACAATAAAATAGCAGCATACAAAAAAAAAATAAAAAATAAAATAAAATAAAAAAAAAAAAAAATATATATATATATATATATATATATATATATATATATATATATATATATATATATATATATATATATATATAAATATGTACAGTGGAACCTCAATACTCGAGTGGTTTGAAAGTTCGGAGTAGCATTTAGTTTGTACTAATAGATTATATAAAAATGTTTGAAAAATTATTATTGTAGTAAATGAAACATTTATGACAACACAATTTTTGTTGTTTACAGTCAAAACCTCACGTATTTTTGTTATACGCGACGGGTCATAAAACGTAACCCCTGCGAGTATCGAGGTTGCACTGTATATAATTAATATATATATATATATATATATATATATATATATATATATATATATATATATATATATATATATATATATATATATATATATATTTATTCATGGTGTTGGTTTAGGGTTTCTTCCTCAAAATATACTGCCCCATAAGTAATTAAAATAAAACAGGTGTAAAAATTATAAATAAATATAAATATGTATATAAAAAATATCTTACACAATAAAATAAAATAAACTATAAATAAACAATGGGAGCATGGCCATAATAAAGCTTCAAACACAAACATTTATGCAAACATTATGAAATAAAGCTCAATATGGTTGACTGCACCCTCCACACACACATACACCAACCCAAGGAAGTATGGGAAGTAAAATGACGGGTGTGTGGCTGTTTTTACCGTATAAAACCGCCGGAGTGGGTGTGGCCTCTGAGATTCGCATAGTGGGAGTGAGTTAGGAGTGAGCGATTAGCATACACAAAAGAATTTCAGGGCTTTTTTTTGCTTAGAATAATAAATCACATCTAAACGCAGGTGCGGCAACATTGATCCTTTGCATGCGAGATTTATTTTGTATCTTGTGTGTTTTTACTATACACAAGCTCTATACCACTTTTTCTACTCAAGGAAGATGATAACGTATCATTACCGACAACAGTGAGTTGGGCACTGGCTGAGTCTTGGTCTAAAGTGGTATTCATGACGCAGGTGTAGGTCCCTTCATCGTTCTCCGTCACTTCACGGATGGTAAGGCTGTCTGAGCCCACGACAAATCTGAAAGCAATTAGAATAAAATGTCATGGGCATCCAGAGTGAGCTAGCAGGACAAAATACCATGGATTTAATTTGACCCGCTAATTAACCCACTCCCAAAAGGCACGCTGTAACGACCCATTAGACAGTGTGGTAAAAACTAATAAACGTTGCGGTAGAGTGAATGAGAAAAGCCTCATAGGCTTTTTTTAATAAATACTCTAAACTTTGTATCACAAAGCATTAAGATTGCTAGATGCTAAAGGAGGGAACCATGAGATGCTTTCATTACTGGCAATATAAAACATTAAAATTTTAATCATCTGCATGCTCAATAAATATGTATGCATTCAGAAAGAGCAAGACATCTGTTAAAAAAAAAAAAGAAAAGACAAAACTAAACACGATTATAATGTTTATGCACAGACAATTATGTAACGTGTAACCACAGTGTGTGCATTTATCCATTTTATGTATATTAAACACCAGGGTGGTGTGATAAAACCTGATCTAAAGCACAATTGAAACACAATCTTTAAGACTGTGTATTCTTGAGGATTGTCACCATATCAGTGATACCACATCGTCCTAGATGTGGAAAAGGAATCAACAAATCTGGCCAATTTGCAGTGCAGAAATATGAATAAATGATTTAGAGTGCTCAATTAGTATGATAATCATCATTAAAGATAAATACCTCTCATCATCAGGAAGCTCTTCGTTGTCTTTAAGCCAGGTCATGGTGGGAATGAGGGATGGGTCATGCTTCACTTTGCACTCGAATGATACCTCTTGGTTTGTCTGAACGACTTTGTAATCAGGCTGCATCAGGATCCGTGTTGGTTCTGGGCACACGAACAGAGTAACGTGTCGGCAAAGACCAGATTTATAATAATTGGGGACAAAGTTTAATCTTTTAAGTACCGACTAATTATTCGGTTATTCATCTTACAATCCAATTATTCAGTAATTACTATGATTTTTTTCCTCTTGAACATTTCGTTTAGGAAAGGAAAGTAATTATACAACTTAATAATGCAAGTCAAAGAGTAAGAGGTCAAGGTTATAATCAATAAAAATCTAACGGAGCCAGAAGGATTGTGAACTCTGTTACATTTTGATTATGGATGCTCATAAATATGTAAAATCACCCACACAATAGATATAAAGATCTTCATTTAGAGCAAAAATGGGTATATGAGTTTTACCGAAATACATCATTTTAATATACATAGTCTTACACCTACAAACTCTCAGCTGAAGAACCAGTGCCGTGGTGTCTGCAAGCCGATGAGAGTGGAGAAAGTTCTTCAGACTTAATGGACATGTACAGTAAAATATCAGTTTCCTGTTTTGCTCTTTGGAAAAGCACTTAGCATCATTTACCTTCATTAGGAAAATGGACAATGTGCAAGCTAAGGGCCAAACCTTTTGGCCTAATGCCTAATAAGAGGTTAGAGGGCATTAAACATTTACATGGAAATTGGCATCAAGCAAGGCAGCAAGGTTATGCATTAGCAATATGTGCCTATTACTACCTCATCACTATATCAAATTTCCGACAATTATTGCTTTTTCAATGTCTACAACACTTACCTTTGACCTCCAGGTATACGTGATTCTCCGACCTCCCAAGGGAGTTTGTGGCAATGCAGGTGTATTTGCCACTGTTTAGTGACTGTGCCACGGAGATCTCAAGAGTTCCGTTTTCATGGATTACATATGGGTCTCCGGTCAAAACACTGGAATGGCTGTCCTTAAACCTGTGGAGAGAAAACATCCACATTGCCATCAATTTACAACGCACTTCATCTTTTTATTAAGTTCCGCCTGCAAGCCAATCATCATTCAGGGCGAACCTAGATGCTACCTACCAAACATACCCCGACCAATCAATATCCATTTAAACTCTGACATAATAAAGAAAAGTCATGAAGCCTCGCTACTGTGAGCTGGAGGACAAACATGCATTGTATTTAAAAAACATTTTACAATAAAATTTTAAAATAAATGCTCTGTTTATTACTTTAAAATTGTTAAAATACATTTAAGAAATAACACTAAGAATGTAGAAACTTTTGAATGATTTAACCGTTTCAAATTCAAAGCAGAGGACCTAATAATAATGGACAGCAATTATCTGATGCAAGTGCATAAAAAGGAACAGTTTATTTAATAGAAATATCTAAAGCAAAACCAGAATGTAATCTAAATCAGTAAAAAACAACATTCACAGGTCGGGCAATTAGAAAACAACAACAAAAATGAAGCCTAAAAATGCATATGGCTAAAGGGCAAAATTTTACACAATAGTTTGCAGTTGCAAAACGGAAACACGGGGTGTATATAAAGACGTGACTTAAACACAACAGTGGCGACACCTGTGAATGAACAGACAGGTAAAGACAAGAACCAATAATAAGATGGGGTGGTTACATTACATGAATGAAAGCTAATGCGGAAAGGTGAAAGCTGGTATTTCACACTACAACAAAGAAGGAAAACTTCTGACAATTAATAAAATATTGGAATAATCTGTTTTCAGTTGAAGGATAACAGTGTGCATGTGGTTTCTGCACATCATAGCAGCAAGCAAATATTAAAGTTGTTGGCAGAAGACATTAGAAATGTGCTGACGTAGTCTCTGCATTAAAGTGAAATGAGGCCTAAAAATGTTATTATACTGTAATTAAATAAGACTATAATGAATACAATCCAAAAAAAGACTTGTGATTGTCAATGATAGAAACATGTTGCCGAAAAGCAGTTATTTCTTAGAAAAATAATACTTTTAACTGAAATGTGTGCGATAAATTCTGTATGAAACTGTATCGCATGCAACCCATAGATCAAGTAGTGAAATACAAAAAAGTTCCAAGCAGAGTTTGATCATAAGATTTTCAATTATCTGCCTCAAAGACCTTTCTGGAATCTTTTTCAGCTAAGACTTTAAATGGTAAAAGTCTTAAAAAAAATTATTAGTACTGTTAGCAGCGAAAAAATTAAAATAAAAAAAAATAAGTGTTTCCAATATAATGATGCATTAAAACATAAAAAAAAAATCCATGAGTTCCTGTAAATTCAGGAACTGCTCAGGCTCTAAATAAGCAGTTGTGACAAAGTTGTTGTGAGCACACCTAAGTTAGGTCCTACATTTTTAAACATGCAGAAACATCAGAAAAAAGTGGGTTGTAAATCTAAAGCCATAGCAGGGCTGCTAAGGACATGCAAATACTTGTTAGTACAGATGCACAAAAATCCATAGATACACACATACCATGTTACTGTGGGAATAGGCGAGCCAAAAAATGCACAGTCCAAAAGAGCAGGCTTGTTCATGATGACCTGGTAAACCTTTTTATTGGGAGTAAGCACTCTGGGAGGCTCGGCTGTAACAATGATAGCAAAGTATATATGGTGAGAATAATATATGATTTTAACACATGCTGTGAGAAATAATGACTCAATATCTCAAATTAAACAATTCATTTCTGCATTGTGCATAGTTTCTTTTTTTCTTTTCTTTTACTCGTTTTGCTCATTTTAGTTAACGGTCACAAAAGTGAAAGCCATGTTTAATGTACAAAGCCAGTCAAAAGTTTGAAAAAAAACCCTTGTCTTTGAGACACATGCATGTTCCTTTTGTTTATATGCAACAAAAAAACATTCAAAAGTAAAAACATACAAGAAGGAAATTTTCAATGACCAAATTTGACACTTTTAGCTAAAAATAGCAGAACTTGTACAGTAAGTTGGAGAACTGGAAAGATTTGATTAGACCGTTTCACACCCACAGTCAAACATGAAGGTGGTTAATGGTTTGGGTTTGTTTTGGAGCAGGGAGGGTTTCAGACTTATATCGGGTGAAAGGAATAAAGAACCAACATGGCTACCATTCCATACATCAATGCCATGCAAATTTAATCTATAATGCAGCCTATGTACATGTTCTGTAAGTGTTATTTAGAAAGCAAACAGATGACTGGAGTGTTATCTTTTATGGAATGTCCTGCCCAGTCCTACATTCTAATGAACTGCTCTGGGATGAACTGGATCACAAAGTTAGAAAGAAATCTCCAATTAGTGAAAAGTATTTTTGGCTTTATAGCAGCACATTTTAGTTTTATAGCACAGTTTTTCAGCTGGATGTTTGGATTAACAAATTGTCCTGTTATTCATGCCAATAGTGTATTACAATGAAAACTATTTTTTTTACATCTGTATAGAAATATATTTGTTTGGTCAAAGTAAAATTTAGTTTGTTGCATTAAAAAAACAGGAAAACATGAATTTGTCTCTCAAAAACTATAAAAGACTTGGTGTTTCCACACTTTCAACAGACACTATACTTACAGATTTTGTATTGTTATATCTAAATGGATCACTAACACCATCAGTATCGAGTTTCAATTATTCTAGGTTGTCCATGCTGAATCTACAGTGTATTTAAATGACATCATTTACATAATGTCAATTCTAAAAATTCAATTAAATTACAAGGAAGTAGACAATTTGACCTGTGAAACTGTACTCAATAAAAAAATCAATTCCTACTTATTTTACTGGATCCACAAAAGAATGTTCACTGACAGTAGGTTAAGTAATTAGATTTTACAGTCCAATTATGGGAATGATAATACTATGCAGCAAGAGCAGCAGGAGATGTGAGTACACCCCTCACATTTCAGCAACCATTTTATTATATGTTCTCAAGAGACAATACTTATAGAAATGAAACTTCAATATCGAGGACAGTAAATCTGTACTGCTATACAAGCTGCACATTGACTAATATAAAATATATTCAAGTTTCATTTCTATAGTATTGTCCCCCGAGAACATGTGAGAGGGGTAAACACTTTTGTGAGATACTGTATACATGAATAAGTTTATAAATATTTGTGCTTTAGAAAGAATATTTCACAAGCTTGAGATTGTTTAAAACAAGCATATTACCTAGTACATTGACAAAGGCATTGGCGAGCAGATAGCCATATTCATTAGACACATTGCACTGGTACACAGCACTGGAGCCTGTCTGAATGTCAGTGAAAGTAATAGTATCATCCTCCACCTTCCTGCTTGGATCTGCAGGAGAATCTGTTAGAAAACAAAACACAGGTACAAAGTATTAAATCACAATTTGTTGGGCAAAAGTGTTGGATAAAAATGTCTACAATTGATACACTTAAAGGTCTCATGCATTGGGCCGTATTCAGAATTCGTATTCAGAAGTCCATAGTGAAAATTGATCAGACATCAGTTCATCAGATACAAGAATGCTGTATGACTCAAAAGTTACATTTTTAAATCACCATTACATTTACAATCAAATTACATCTGAGTAACATGTAATCCTGAACTTGACCTTAAGCCAATTTTTTCTTCTGTGGTATCAGCTAGAGTGAGGAGCAGCATAAAGTCTAATGCTACTGTCAGTCTGTTTAAATGATCAATATGACATGCTGATATTTATGTTTTGGGCTGTAAATACACTCATAAATATACTCGCTGTAAACTGTAACTTCTTCTCCATCCGTCTCCATACCCCACTGTCCTCTACATCTGCCTCTTTCAACCCAACTACCTGCATGTCTTCCCTCACCACATCCATAAACCTCCTCGCTGTAAACTGAAACTACATTATATAAATTTAAGGCCAAAATGAAATTATGAATACACAATGTACAGTATACGACATATACAGTATAAATGAATACATTTATGGCACTATTCATTTCTTCAAAATCCACACTGAGAGGACATTTTAATTGGACACATTACTTACACTATATGGACACGAAGTATTGTGACAGCTGATTTTTCCAGCCATATGTCGTTTTTCCTCAAACTTTTACCTTAAAGTTGGAGGCACGCAATTGTGCAGTATATAATGTCTTTGGATGCATTAAAATTTGAATTTGTACTAGTAGACCCAAAACTGTTTCAGCATGGCAATGCCCCCTTCCACAAAGTGATCTCCTTAAAGATGTGATTTACATAATCTGATGTGAAAGATCTTGAGTGGCCTGCTATAAAGCTTTTGGTTTAATTCAAATCAATAAATGTACATGTGACATTACTAACATCCTTGTAATGGAATGAGCTAGAAATCTCCACTAGTACACTCCAAAATCTAGTGGAACATCTTCCCAGAAAAGCGGAAATGATTATATCAACAAATGGGGAATAAATGTGAATGAGATGTTTAAAAAGCACGTATCTTGTTGTCAGGTGTCCACAAACCTTTGTTTATACAGTGTACAATGAGGGCAGATTTATTTTATTTACTCAGAGAGTTATAACCTTAGAAGATGGGTATTTAAATAGTTTATCAAACCCTTCAGCATGTTATATTTACATTATTATACTGTAATTTTCGTAATAATTTTATTAACAAACATCTGACAATGTCAGAGGCACGAACTAGACACAAAAGTTATTTGTATAATCTGAATAGCGCAACGCAACACAGGTTATAATAAGGAAGTGTATAATAAGGAAAGAAGCTGACTCTCAATGGGTACTCCGTTCATGAACCAGGCGATGGTGGGTTTGGGGTTTCCTCTTGCTAGGCACGTTAACACTCCGCTCTCCATCGGAGCCAAGATCAGATTACGTGGTGAACTGATCCAGTACGGAGCAGCTAGATACCAACAAGCAAGAACAACAAAGAAACTGGATTAGGAACATTTTCACACAATTTAGTCTGTTCACATTTATCTACAATCATTTTGAGAGCTAACAAGATATTTACAGTAGTGCTACAACCACAAAGACAAACAAAACAACTGACTCATAGTACTCATAAGATAGTGGCCTACATTATGCAAAAGCTTCCCATCTGAAAACATTTGTTTACAGTATTCAATACGCATGCAAGCTTTTAACGCTGTGAGTGCTCAGAACCTTTTTCCTGTCCTGCACTTTTCACGAGACAATCGAATAAAGTTTCTCAATATTCAATGATGTTTACTGACAGAACATCAGTTCCCCAGATAATAAAGTTCTGCACTGCATTTAAAAATCAATACCAGGAAATGTAGAAGAGAGCAAATGCGATCCTTCTCACTTTTTACTGTTACTTGGATGGTGTGGTGGACAGAGCCCAGGTGGTTCTTTGCAGTACACCGGTATTCACCAGCATCTGCCTCAGTGACCTCTCTGATCTTGAGCGTTTTCTGAAAGTTTAAGAAGTCGGTTCTTGTTGTGGGGAGCTCACCGGCCACCTTGTTCCAAGAGATCACTGGAGTGGGGCTGGAAGAAAAATGACGGAAAAAAGAAAACATGAGAGACCTGATACCACGTTATTGCTTTTACCTTCACTCACTGTTAAAATCAACAGATCATCACACGAAACAAAAATCAAACTAAGGGTTGGCTTACAGTCCTGCGCCAATGCACTCCAGCTCCAGAACCTGTCCTCTAAGGACCATCTTAGAGCTCGTAGAACCACTTGGAACCAAAAATGAAGGTTGTGTCTCCCCGACTTCTTCATCTGAAGTGAGAATACTCACAGTAAGAAGCCTACATGAGCAGGTAAACAGCTTCATGGTCACAGTTGTGATAAATAATGAAAATGCTGAGCTGTGCACCACATTTCGACTGCATTTTTACTCACTAATAATAAAACACTTGCTTGCTTTTCAGTTTTGATCCATGTAGCTATCAAAACAAAATAAAGTAATAAATCATTTGCTTTACCTTCGGTCAGGCCTGTAGCCACTTGGTATATAAAATCCGACATTAACCAGGAACAAGAGAATCGAATAACACCTAGTACCTTATTTTAAAACCTTTTGTAAATTAGACCTGGATGTGAATACTGGGGCATCAATGAGAAATGAGCAAACTGAGTGTGAATCTCAGAATCGCTTGAATGAGATGGATAGAGGGATCAGTAGTAGTACTATGATGTTATTGGATGCTCTGGCTACAATAAAAAAAAAAAAAAAAAATCTACAAGCATTTTGTAGGAGCAGATTAAATGTCATCATCCGAAACTAAATACTAATGAGTCTATATACTGCTAAGAACTGCTAAGACAATATTAAGAGCTTAAGATTTTATCGAACAGATTTCTTATTATTTTACACTAATAAAAGCAGTCAGTAATCATTTCAATTAATACGAGAAATAAAGATTTTGTTGTTTCTGTTAGCAAGAAAAGTCTGGAAAGCAATAGGAAAGAGCACCATGCAAAGTTGTTTTTTTTTTAATTGGATCAAGTAATAGATCATATAGAAAAATGGAAAAATAAATTTTAAGAAAAAAATACAAGAACGTTTGAGAATGTGAAAACCCAAGTATGTAACGGAGAGGTGAGAAAAAGCTGATTGGCGTTTGTTTCGAGTTAGAGAGTGATTCGTGGTTGGTGAAACTGAAAGAAGGGGTTAATCTCTAGGGGTTGATTTATGTAAAGAAGGGCAATCACTAGGGGGCGGTATCACTCACCACCAAACAAATCAGTCTCATTCAAATAATCTGCCATTGTCTCATTGATTGCATCCACTGTAACACAACAAAAATTCACATGCATGTAAATTCATAATAAATAAATAAATTAAATTAAATAAAAATGGCGGAAAAAACAAAAATGGCCATAAAATGAAAGCTGTGGATAAACAAAGACAAGAAAGAAAAACATAATTAATTAAAGGGTTAACGTGTTTTGCTGCCAGTGACATTTCACAAAAAACATGCCCCAAGAGTACTCTTTGTCCCTCAGAAAGACAGGACAGTACATTACCGTGATGAATGGTGGTTTGAAAGCTTAACTGCAACCTTCTCAGACAAAAACTTATGTGACTTCAGACAAGGCCACCCATTCAGATCGAGTGCCATCGCAACTGTGATTATCGTAATAATAAACTACTGCAGGAAACTACCCCCAGCTTTTCTCCTACAGATGTACGCAGTACTCATAAGGGACTCACTGTTGTGGACACGGACGCTGATGGCCTGCTTTTGCTGAATGGTCTGTGTGTGGGGAAAACGTGCGTAACAAGTGTAGTCATTTCTGGAATCTTCCGAAATAACGTTGGAGAAGTAGAGGTCACCGTTCAGGCCCTGAGAGACACGGTTGCTCTGTGGAAGCCTCTGGAAATCTGTGGCCACAAAAATGAAAGGAAAAAAAAAGAAAAAAGGGAGTTACAATAGGAGCCTGACAGGTGAGGCTATTAAAGTCTGTTAATAGGGCAAGGATGACAGCTTTACACAGCAGGTACAGAGAGTGATATAAAATTGAGAAAGAGAACAGAGGAACAGAATCAGCCTGCTGGTTCAACCCAAATCCTTAAGTATGTGTAGCAATAAAATATAACATCTTCTGATAGAAATCTGAAATACCTAATAGGACTCAGAGAGTGAAGTAGATTTAGTAAGTGCAGCTCTGTTTTGTTTAGAAGAATTCCAGGAAATAGACACCTACCTCCAAAATCTGATCCTCTTATTATAGGTTGTGTCATAATTGTATCTAATAACAGTGTGCAATCATTTAATCATAAATTGCAATATTTATTATTATTATCCTAAATACATTTCATAAATGTAATAATAATAATAATATATATATATATATATATATATATATATATATATATATATATATATATATATATATATATATATATATATATACTGTAATACAAAACTGTTAATACAAAGTCGGAGGAACACAATTGTATAGGATGTCTCCGGATGCATGAAATTTCTCCTGTTCCAGCACCAGCTCCATAATAATGTGGTATTATGGGTCGACAAGGAAGATCCTGAGTGGCCTGCAATAGAGCACTGACCTCAACTTTACCGAACACCTTTGAGCTGAATTGAAACGCTGACTGCACCCCAGGCCTCCTCACGCTTTACTAACACCCTTATGGCTGAATGCGTACAATCCCCAAAAACAAGTGGAACATCTTCCCAGAAGAGTTGAAGTTATTATAATTGCAAAAGGGAGTAAATGTGGAATGAGAAAGTTTTACAGTAAAGTGTCCATAAACTTTTGTTCAAATAGTGTATATCAATTATATCTGCAATTAATCACCGCCTCATTATGAGAAGTAATGATTGTGTTAATTAGGAAGAGAACCAATCATTGTGTATAAGACTCAAGTTTCATGATTTGTATTTGTCACAATCATAGTTATGTACAGAATACTACTTGCAGTGAAATGTTAACCTGATCAGCTGCTCAGAAAATTTTAGATAAAGGTGACTATAAATAAAAATAGGAGAACATATGAGGCAATATGAAAGAATATATTAGATAAGTGTTTGACATAAATAACTGGTAGTTAAGTTAAAATAGTGCAACTATATATGGATGTGTAAAAAACTGTGTTTAAACTGTATGGGATGTAATGAGGTTTAGCAATAACAAGCCAAAACAGTTAAAGTGACAATGGCAATGTAAGGTGCTGTGTGCAAATGCAGAATGAACACGAGTCTGATTCTAAGGGACGATTAGTGCTGTTAAGGTGCAGAGTAGGCAAAAAAAAAAAAAGAAGCTTACTGTTGTCCATCCAGAAGACAATAGGAGGAGGGAGTCCTGCAGGAGGTCTGCACTGCAGCACTAGAGATCTGCCTTCCTGGATGATGATTGGTTTGATTCTCTCCTTTGACCACAGAGGAGATCCTGTGTGACACAACACACGTCTGTTTACATGTCTAGAAATGTTTCCCAACATGCAAAATACACAGTGAGTTGCATCTGGAGTGATGGAGGAAAGAGTGAATAGGAAGGAGCTATTGTTTAAACATGAGGAGAATATGATAGGAATATTAAGGATCTTTGCATGCTCTGTTTTTAAATTGATATACCTTCCAAAATAAGTGCTTTGATGATGGTAAGCATGACTTTTTGTTCACATGTATAACAAAAAGAAAGTTTAATGTTGAATTTAACTGCACATTCAAAATTGAAACAACAAACCAAAAACAGCGAGTTTATAAATGAAGGATTCAAACATACGAGACTGGCGAATGATGATGTTGTTCGAGAGAGCTGTCCCATGCTCGTTGCGTGCGGTGCACTGGTAGACACCCTCGTAATCCTCTGCTCGCTCTCCTCCACTAATGTCAATCACCAGAGTCCCTGAATGAGGCTTCATAGTCACTTTAGAATCCTTTTCAACATCGAAATGGATGCCGTCCTTGGTCCAGGAGAAGCTGTGTAAACACAATCAACATTAACAATTAACAATGCACTGTTTGATGTGTGTGGTTTGTAATGTTACCACAATGTTATGAGTCATTATCAAAACATATCAATCAAAATCAAACCCAATGGTTTCTGCATAATAAAAGCCCATTAAGTTATGGTTTTCTGAGGTTAAAACCTGACAACTCTCACGAAAGAAAAAAACGTCCTGCACAGAGCCGTGACCTCAGTCCCATAGAACTGCACTCCAGACTTTTATAGATATTACTAATAAATACACTGATCAGGCATAACATTATGACCATCTGCCTAATATTGTGTTGAACCCCCTTTTGCTGCCAAACCAGTCCTGACCTGTCGAGCATTAACAGCATTAACTTCTTCAGCAATTTGAGCTACATGAACTCATCTGTTGGATCGGACCACACGGGCCAGACTTCGCTCCCCACGTGCATCAATGAGCCTCGGCCACCCATGACCCTGTCACCGGTTCACCACTGTTCCTTCCTTGGACCATTTTTGATAGATACTGACAATTGACCATTGTCAAACTTGTTTGAATCCTTACAATTGACCATTTTTCCTGCTTCTAACACGTCACCTTTCAGGTCAAAATGTTCACTTGCTGCCTACTATATCAACAGATGCTACGATGAAGAGATAATCAGTTTTATTCACTTTACCGGTCATAATGTTAAAATATATATACTCTTCTATGAACACAAATCCTATCAGTCTTCCTAAAACAGCCACATTTATAAAAGGTGGCAGATGCCCTTATTCAGAATGCCTTATCTTAATTATACAACTGAGCAGTTGAGGGTTAAGGCCCAAGAACCCAATCATGGAACCTGGCAATGCTGGGATTTGAACTCTGATCAGAAGTCTGTCTTAGCAGCAGAGCAGGCTTTCTAGCGTGAAGCCTTTGTAGAAGAGTAAAGGTTATTTAAAAAAGGGATTAAATCCAGAAACTGACTTTCAACAAGCACATATGAGTCGGGTGTCTGCATACTTTTTGTCATTCCGTGTACTCAGTTTAATCTTCAGAGAATTTCATTGCAACAGTCACATCTATCACAGCCAGACAAAAAGATTGTTTATCTTGTTAGAAACGCATGAGGATTACACAGAGCTAGTATGTGCTGGCTGACACATTTCTGCTGATTTTCTTTCCGCTCAAAGTTAGTCCTTTAGAAGTGCTAGATCTGGGTTCTTTGTGAAATTTACAGATAGCAAATCACAGACTTTTCATAACAAAACACTATTTTATAGATAACTGCCACATGATTATCTCTAAGCTGTTATACTGTTTTATATTCTTTGATGACAACTCTGACTCAAATCACCAATATCAAATTATTTTTTAATTCCTTTGCTTGCAGTTCATTCAAACATAATAGGAAATCAGTCAATTATGTGCAAATAATCTATGTGTAATAAATCTCTCACCTTGGATGAGGTTTTCCTTTGGCCTCACACTGAATGACAATGTTTTCTCGTGGATCCACAATGTAATCTTTAGAAGACTGGTGGGTTATGGTTGGAGGCTGTGGCACTGAGGTCAAACATAAAAAAAAAGAATAAATCACTATGGTCATTACTTACTGTGATCATTTTGCTAATACACCGCAATGACACAAACACTCGTCTTCAAACCCTATAATTACACAACTGCAAACAAAACTTGAAGACATGATGCCATGCATTCATTTTTCTATATCTAAATGGGCAAAACAAAAGCAGGCAAAACAATTTCAAAAACAAACTCACAGCACACAGGGCTAACATGCAGCATATACATGTACTTAAACCAGTACAAACATAGGATTTAGATTTTGATGGACCATGCTGAACATAAATTACAAGAGCAAATCATTCTTGCACTGTTTTGGCTCAATTGTTTGCATTATTATCTCGCAAAGTTAATTAAGAATAAATTACAGCACAGTGGATGCAGGCCCAAGTTCAATGCCTGTAAAGTCATATGCAACACAAAAGCAAACAGGAAATTCCAACATCAAAACCAATTCAGCACTTACATCCTTCCAGAACTTTAGCTTTATTCCCAACAGGAGAGAGAAAAATAATGACAAGTATAAAAGAAAATCACACATTAGTTTAGTTTTAACCAATTGTAGCTAGCTATGTATTTCCAATAAAAATAGGCACTTTTAATACAGTAGATATATCATATAGCCCCTGCTTAGGATCCTAGTACAGTGGTACCCCACTTATCGACCGGCTCGGACATCGACCTTTTCGCTTAGCGAACAGTTTTTCGACCGAAATTTGCACCCGCTGAACGACCAAATGCCCGCTTATCGACCTTTTTTTACCCCGACCCACGTGGAGCGAGGGAAAGGATCTTCCCAGTCTCGCCTCAGCCTTCGCGGAGAGAGCATCTATCGTAAATTAAACTTCGGTTTGTGAACCGAATGTCCATGACAGGAACTTTTAAGGAACGGATTAAGGTCGATAAGCGGGGTACCACTGTACATTCATTGATGGTTGTAATGTAATGTAATGTAAACAACGTTATGATGTCTCTTAGCTAGAATCCCTTTGGCTACAAAATATTAGCAACCGTGCTTACAGATACTATAAATGTACACACTGGTTTTTTAAAGGATCATGTTACTGTTAACTTGTCCTCAGACAGATAAGGTAAAAACAGTTTTTTTTATTTGTTCGGTTACATTAATATTTACATAGTTTTAAAAAATGCGCTAATCATACTGAAAGGAGAGAAGAAGAAAAAAAAACAAAGCTAAAATGCATCTACAAAATAACATTTTACGCAAAATAGAAAAAAATAGCAAAGTAAGCAAGTTTTTTTTATTTTGAATAAACAGTTTTATATTATTTTTATATACACAGATTGTGGTGTAACAATAAACTGATTAGGGGCATCATAATTCATTTGGATTCGATTTTTGTGATACTGGAATCAGGATCAATTCTATTCTAATGTTTCAAACAAAACATGAATGAAGAAAATTGTAATGGCTCCTTTCCTATCTATCAACAAAGCAATACAAGGTTCATTCTTGTCTGTATAAAAGTAACTAAATCAAATTTGGCTAGGAACAAAAATATTATTAAAATGTTGCTTACAATGTAACATATCTTCAATAATTAATACATTTATAAATTCTGTGTCTGACTCAAGGAAAATTGGCAACTGAAACACAATGAACCTGGGAGTATAAACAGCACTTTAATGTTGATTAAACTGCCTAATTTTTACAGCCACTGGTAATATTAGAAAACTAATAAAAAGTATATTTTTAAATGTTATAACATGGCTGCATAACCATAATACATATAAATGCATTCTGGCCATTGCAATCTGTAGTTACTCACTCTTTCAGAGCTCTTCAAGAAATGAAGTTTAAAAAGGGTTTATTTTACAGATTGGGACCTCTAAATTTGGGAACCTCTAAAACATTACAACTGCATTTCATTAATAATAAGTATAATTCTGAATTGCAATAAGTCAATCCCACATTTTTCTTTGATTGTTACATCCCTAGTCCATGTTGGAGAAATAATTGTGCCTGAAGTGATCGAAAAAGATATGTATAGTAATACTGTAGGGAATGTGTGTGCATGCGGGTATACTTACGGTCGAGAGGGACCTCCAGTGCCGTGAGCACAGGACCCATTAAAAGCACCAGTAGCATCGTACAAAGGTCTCTCGATCTGTCCATCATAAGTATTTGAGACCACTATCAGGGCCACAGTTTTTACAAGAACATTCACCACTGCAAAGAGAAACAAGGTGGGAGAATGTCAACTACACAGGTGGAAAAGGGAGTCATTATTTAGGACAGGAAGTAAAATGCAGACATTTTGAACGTTATGGGGAGAAACGAAAGACAATAAACTGTAAGCAACGCAGTGGATAAAAAAGCAAAGAGACATTATACTGTAAATCTCTAGAAAGAAGGAGAAAACTAATTATCCACAATAAATCTCTTACTAAACCTCCACTACACACTGTACACTACTGTACATTTACACTCTGGTTTGAACATAACTCTCCAAAATTTGAGTCGACAGGACTTTGCACAGACTCTTAACTTGCACAGACTCAACAAACACTGTGTTGTTGTTTTTTCCCTACTCTTTTCTTTAATGTACCTTAACATTTTTTATATTTTGTAGTATTTATTGCATGCCTTATTGCCTATGTTTGTGGATACTGCTGGAAGCTGTAAATTTCCCATTGAGATAAATAAAGTAAGTAAGTAAGTATGCAAGTAAGTATGTATGTATTTATGTCTCTATCTATGTCTCTATGTCTCTATGTATGTATGTCTCTATGTATGTATGTCTCTATGTATGTCTCTATGTATGTCTCTATGTATGTATGTATGTATGTATGTATGTCTCTATGTATGTATCTATGTATGTATCTATGTATGTATCTATCTATCTATCTATCTATCTATCTATCTATCTATCTATCTATCTATCTATCTATCTATCTATCTATCTATCTATCTATCTATCTATCTATCTATCTATCTATCTATCTATCTAAACCTATAACCTCACTGGACAAACTCAATTAAGTCAGAGTATAGAAAAGCCATTAGCCCCTTCACTTGTCACTCCACATGACTAAAGAAATATTTTTAATCAAGTGTTTTTAAGACTTTTCTCACACAGTCACTGACTTTTTTGAGACACAGTACGGCACAGTGCACATTTAATTTCGGCTCAAAAAAAGTACACAAGACAGTTTCAACAGACAATTCTTTACGAATATCCATGCTCAATTTGAAAGACTTTACCCTGCTTGTAATCATCTACATTGAAAGAGTCCAATAAATGAAACTTACCTAATATTTACATAGCTGTGCTGTAGTGTACCCTGGTAACCAACCCAAAGTTCAAGCTTTCAATCAGTCTGTAATTTGACAGTACGTACACAGCAACAGCATAGGAACTGTTCAGTTTGTAGGTATTTACCAATTACATTGCAAGCCTTTCTCTGGGTTGTCATTGTACAAGTATTGTTAAACTTTAAAACAGATGTGTAGTTAGAATGTAAATGCCATTATTTGGTGATATTTCTGCTAATTAACATGTAACTACCCTGTTCACTGAACGCACGAATACCTTTTGTTATCTCACTATGAGCTCCTTCCCAAAATGCGTGAAGAAAGTCAGATCTGTTGATTATATTCGGCATAAACACTACTGTATAATGGGGCAATGTGATGTCATGTAGTGAGATAAGCCTAATGGGTGATGGACACACAATATCAATGCCAAAAATAAATTATCGTGCCATGTCTTCAACAAATTTTATAAGCAGTGAACCCTTTCAAAATCATTTCATCAGACTGGAACTGAAACCATCCGCAACGTAACATGAAATCCTGCGATCACTTGTGCCTGGTTACCATGGATTCCAACCCCATTCTCCTGCAAGAAAAACTTTGCTCTTCAAAGCCAAATAGAGGATAGAATGCAGCTGCCAATCACGTATGTGCCTCTAAAGAGCCTTCATTGTTGCCAGGCAGTGTGAATGTCCCATTTCGCCATTAACAGAGAGAGAAAGCAGGCGAATTTAGACTAACTCACCTGACACTGTCTATTCGCAGGATTGGATGTGTACAAATGTCAAAACAAGATGAGAGAGAAGTATGGAGAGATGAGAAGAGTGTGCGTCAATGTAGCTAGTAATGGGGAGATAAGTTTACAGCATGCATTAGTTACTGTTCCTGTCTTCTGTTATTTATTATTATTAATTTAGCGACTGTACCTTCCAGTTAATGGCACGAATCTATCTTAGAAGTCAGAGCTAACGTTCCATTCTCCTAAATTCTAAGAGTAATAAAAAGATTATTAAAACAGTCCTGTATCATCATTAGTGGTGGTAAGTAAATGTTACTGTACTTAAGTCGCTTTTTTCGCATATCTGTGTTTTACTGAAGAATTTCCATTTGGGGGGACTTTTAATTTAACTTCACTACATTTAAAAGTCAAATATCTTAATGTTTACTCAACTACATTTTGCAAAATCAGTTGTTGTCTACATTAAAACTAATGAACTTTACAAGGGCTTTAACGAAAGACGGTGTATCTAAATACACTGATACACGACTTGTATCTAAACAGTAGCCTACCAAGAAAGTAATTGTTTACTGTCTTCCTCCTTCCTTTCACAACAATTTCTCTCTGGAGTTTTTCTTTTGGCATCGTCGTGCGTTTAAAAATCATCATCGGTGAAGCTTTTCTCCCGATGCCGTGCAGCTCAGAACACAGGTGAAGTGCGTGTTTTCATGCCCGGTTGTTTTCAGCGTGACGAATGATTCGCATTTTCTGTAGACAGTCCGAGTGAGCGGCAGGTCAAACGTCAGAGGAACCTCATCCATATTTATGATGTGGTGCGGCCTGATTCAGTGGGAGCGCATCTGATTTAATATAAAGAGTTTTATTGGTTCACCTGAACCCGTTTCGCAATTTCATTGGTCTAATGTTCTGGGTCTCAGTTTTTTGGCTTGAAGTTTGTGAAACCGGGAAAAACCCAGGAAAAATCCATAAATTAGCCGCTTCATTGTTTAAGCCGTGGGGTTCAAAGCGTGGGAAAAAATAGCGGCTTATAGACCGGAAAATACGGTAGTTTTGATTGGCACTTGGTGGTACCTACTTACATCAACATACAGCTCAGCGTCAGTTCAACAGCAATCAGAACATTTTGAGAGGAATAAATAATGGAAGAAAATCCTGACTCGAACTCGCCACAACACCTGTGGCCTTATTTGGGCAATTTTTTTAAGTAGTTGTAAAAGAAGGTTTCGGGCTCATGATCTTTTAATAGATATCAATCCGTATTTGACTCATTAATATCATTCTATTAATAGATGGTGTGCTAAGGGTAACATTAGAGTCTTTTCACATAAACTGAGTTAATTAACCCTCATAAGGTCTTCGTTTCCTGTTTACAAATCTGGTCTTTGGGGTCTATATGACCCCAACAATTGATAGAGAAATTATACAAAAAATATACATTTTTAATTATACAAATAATATATATATTTTTTGTTTACTTCTCATCTATTCATTAATGCTGTGTTTTGGGAGATATGAAGTACTTTTGTACCTATTTACCACACAATTCCTCAACTACACCATAAGCTTGCATATGAAATATTCATTTTTTATGAAAAAATCACTTAAATGATGATCTAAATTTCTGATTTATGCTGGATTTATAGATTTTTTTTTTGACAAATGAAGAAAAAATATTGAGTTTTTTTCACATTTCCCATTCATTTCAATGTGGGGTCATATTGACCCCGAAGACCAGAAGTGTAAAAATTTTTTTTACATACCTTCAGAACAACCGAATCAAGCCCAGTTTTTTTGTGTGTGTATAGATAGATTATGTAGTAAAAGTCACAAAATATTATTCCACTCAGATGAAGGGAACCCTTTTTTTTAATCAAGGAAAAGTCGATTGGGGTCATATAGACCCCAAGGACCGATTAAAGGTTAAACAAGAGTCTTGTGACAAAAATGATAATAGGAACAATATAACCATATTAAATCATAGTACTTTGAATATTGAAGGCAAATACTTTTGTACTTTCAATCAAGTTTAAAGGGAGCACCTTTATTATGAATGGAATAATATTTTACCTACATTTTTGACAAGTACATGGTTTGTGTATTTCGTCCTTCACTGATCATCATATTCGACTTGGTTCATTGTTGTGAACTACACCCAGATCTAGATTCTAATGCGTATGAAGAGATGGCATTGGCCCCACCAGCTGTATGCACATGGCATGCATGGCCTTAGTTAACTGTTCGAGATGAATTTCATTCTCCCAATTCATCAGCCTACAAATATTCAGTGACATGTCCATTAAGCCGCGAAGCACGAAGGCACAGAATGAAATCACGCATTTCAGGAAACAATTACACTCTAACTGAATAGGCCCTTCTTCCTAAAACAGCATCGACACATCATATTGAGCGATCAAGCCTAACCAGTCGAGAAGCTAATTCGATTTGTATTATGCTAATACGGTGCCACATAAAACAACACAAGTTTTATATTGTGGCTGAAGCCCTTCTGTTCTTATTGAAAAAAAAACGCCATAAACTGCACTAGTACAGATGAATTTGGTCATGCTCTGTAATTTTGTTGTATCATATGCAAGAAGAGTGAGTCTTAATACGCAGCATCTGGCAGGACAGGAGGCGGTACACCCAGCATGCTTGGCTCCTGATCACTGCGGGGCATCATAAATTTGCAGGAGCAGGTCTCGGGTTCATAGGGTCCTCTGGGACTTTATGTATTTGTTGGTGCAGGTTAATTTAGCACCAGCTCTGAAAGCAAACCAGAGTGGAGCTGAAGGCATGGAGTTACAGTGTGGAAATTTTGTTAGCCTCAAGCACTGAATCAGAGACCAGCATTCACAAGCAAGCGTTTTAACTCTGGGGAAAAAATATTCACAAGCACAAGATAAAAAAAAAAAAATTATAAAAAATGTAAAAGAGAAAAAAAAAAGATTTGCTTTTGTTTTTTGAACCATACAGAAAATAACTGCATTAATGCAAGCAGAGAGTATACTGTATATGAGTCCACTTTGTGGTTTGGCCTTACTGCATAATGCATAATACCAAAAACAAGCATACAGTCCTAATCATATGTCTCTTTTCAAATAAATGGAATCACTGAATTATTGACCAGCAGGAAACCAGGACGTGTTCAGATTGAACAAAAAAAATTCAATATTTCATTATAGAAATGAGTTTCCAAACTGAGCGATGGAATGTGGCTTTTCTCCAATCTAATCCCTGCGCACGTATTTCACATCAATGGTCTTTGACAAGGCAGTGATAAATCGGTTCGATCAGACTTGGCATACATGTTGAAAAAAAAATGTGATGAAGAGACGCAAGATTGATTACTTTGTGCTTTGTATCACATGATCACACGATCATGCTTATCACTTATCGGAAAATAGGCAAGTTTTCATTATATAAAAATGGCCGTTTTGTCGTTCTTGCTTCTATGGAAAATGCCGTTATGCTCGTCCAATAATGAAGTCATTGTCATTTCCCCATGCTGGCTGTATGGCAGGCTTCTGTATGTGCATCTGTAGGCTATTTAAATGAACACACATGTCAGACACATGGCTCTCCGTGTTCATCGGAGCAGAGAGTCATTAGTGCAGAGTCCTCCGCTTCCGAAATCAGCGGGGAGGCATGTTCAATCAGAACTGCAATCAGAAATACTGTCTCACACAAACACACACACACACACACACACACACACACACACACACACACACACACACACACAGCCTGACTTTCATTACTGCTACCATACTGACACCGTATTGCATGACATTAAACTTTCTTAATATCCTACCTGTAAAAAAAGGCCCATGTGTCCCTTTCCTTTAAGATGGCCTCCTATTAAAAATTATATGTAATATATAGACAGTTGTAGTTGTATAGACTGGTATTATGGTCTAAGGTAAAACAAATATTTTATTAGCACTTCTGTATTTAATTGAGGGAAAGGATTAACTACAAATGAGCTCAGTTTACAACTGGAAAATGGTCCCTTACAAATAATACCAAAGACCACTGTCAGTCTCATGTGTATAATGCTGATAACATTTTATTTATTCAAAAAGAAAATAAGGTGTGAATGCAATGTTAAGGAGATTAAGGTGTGTATGGTTACTGAACTTTACTGGAATTTTACACTGCAAATGCTTTTTTTACAGTAATCCCCAGTTTATCGCAGTGGTTATGGTACGTTCCAAAACCGCGATAAACGGACGCCACCCAAAAAATGCTATTTTATGTATACAGTACTGTACTGTATTAACATTTCAATTCATTTTATAATTAATAATTATATTTTTATTAATAAATGTAATTATTTCAACATAAAACAATTCCCTATAAGTTTTTGGACCATCTTGCTATCTGCATAAGACCGGGAAAATCAGCAAAACAAATTAGTTATGTGGCAAATGCAATCCCACGATAAACTGAGGGCGCCAGATTCAAACAGTGGTAAAATGGGGGATAAATGTATTAACAAATAATTTATTATTAATTACTTGCTTCAAGTGATGTTGTGGGTCTCCACTATAAAAACTTTTTTTTTACTTTTGGTTTTTATATGACCTGTGTTTCATCCTTGTACAGTATTTATAGAATATACATGTTTTTTCTGTGTATTTTCGAGAATCCTGAAGATATCGGCAAGACACTTGAAAGTAGTTTAGCAAAAGAGTTTTAGCGTTTTGACAGTTACAAGGAAAAAAAACACAAGAAAAATATGTTAAATCATCACCATCTGTTCGGTTTCATTCGATTTCAAATGATTTAACACATTAAAAAAAAAATCAGTATCTCAGAAAAGTGTATCGCATAATCATTTACCATGATATCAATATTAAAGCTATATATCCCCGCGCTCTATTCTAGACACAATCATTTATTTAATCCATAATGCTATTTTTTTATCCAAATCCTTTTTCTATAGTGAAAGTCTAAAACAGAAATAATAAATAAAAAATGTAAATCTTTTTACAATACAGAGGAGCTTTTTTAAAACCAAAGGCGGACCTGCACATTTTTCTTGAATTATTTAAAATCTTTCAAGCATAAGACTCCTAAATTATTTAACATCATGGTGAATCAAGTGTATCAGGATTTATTTTTTTGAAGACCAGAGCTGGTGTGTTTGAAGATTCCATTCGTTCAATTTTCTCTCCTTCTTCTCTTATCTATAAAGACAGCTGCACAAAAGCATTCCATCAAGCGCAGGCCGAGCGTACGTCTCTCATAAGCCTCTCATTAGATTTTATAATTGCAGAGGGGGCTATGCTAATCAGCGAGATGGTTAACATATGAATCGGGGTCCTGTAGTTTGTGGAATGCATTTGGCTAAAAACAAGCTGGAGTCCTTTCTATAAGCAAAACATAAAAAATACCATATCATACAAATGAACAATGATCAATGTTTGGTGTTGTTTATGGGTGTTGTTTTCCAAGCAACATTTTTTTTTAACTCAGAAAACCCAGTCATATGGGTTTAGCAAAAACATGATTCATCATCAGAGCTGACATCATTTACATGAAAGTGTTTGTGATTCAGCGTTTTGCATGATGTGAAGCTTGTTTCCTTTCCATTGAGTTCACATTACCAGCCGAATCAAATCACTCATATAAGACTCATACAACCCATCTGTGCCTGCTTCAGCCTGAAGGATCTTTTATAAAACAGCAACAGCCCCCAAAAAGCCTGAAATAGCAATGAAAAAAATGACTTGTGGCATTTTACAAATACAGATTATTATAAACGTTCGCTCATTAGATCTATTTGTTACTCTACTTAGTCTTACTGTTTTTTCAAAACTTCTTTCCCGCTCTCAGAATGTACTGTGGTCAAATCCTAATCCCTGGAAGTGTATGAACAAAGAATCTTGTTAGCGTGCGAAACAAAGCGGGAAATCTGCATCCTGCCTATGCTGCCTAATCAGATCAATCACACGAATACAAAACACGCTTTTTATCATACGCTTATCAGAACATACTCATTAGTTTCCACATAGCATAATCAAATCCACTGATGTATCAACATTCGTCAGCTGAGAAAGCCGTAAGGCGAAGCTTAGAACTTTACAGAACTTATTAAAATGGAAACCAATCCTAGATTTTCCTCATGTCCAAACACATGCTGATTCAAGTTTGCTACAGTTCACTACAATGAGCAGGTAGAAACACTACTGCCGCTTTGTCCATGAACTTTAAAGCAGCAGATCAAATGCAGGATTACGGCCCCCAAATCATTTTAGAAGTCATTAAAATGAGATCAAGGTCAGGCAGGGAGCAGAGAGAGCAATAAAACTGACCTTAGAGAGCCCTGTGAGTTTAATTCCTTTTGTGCTTATATAATTTAGTGTGCCAGGGTTACACACACAAATGAATGCCTGAGTCAACAGGATAGACGGAGGATCATAAGGCAAGGCATTTGTATATGTAAATAACTTGATTAAAAACAGAAGAATGGTGTTGGAACAGAACTTAGACTTCTCCTAAAACTTTAAACCACAAAAACCCCTATGTACAAATTTCCACTATGCACGATTAAATCACAATGCTTTCAGAAATTTAGGGGTAACATACACTATATGGACAAAAGTACTCGAACACATGATACATTTTTTAGCAATATGTGGCTCTTCCCCAGATTATTACCACAGAGCATGGCATTAGAATAGGATGTCTTTAGATGTGGAAAAATTACATTCTGTCTTCACTTGACCCTGTTCGAGCATGACCATGCCCCTGTGTATAAAGCTACAAATAGGTATGGATTACATGGGTTGGAGTGAAGATCTTGAGCGTCCTGCTATAGAGTTGTGGCCTCAACCCTACTGAACACCTGTGGGATAAATTTAAATACTGACTGCAACCCAGGACTCCACAACCAACATCAGTACCTGACTTTTCTAACACCCTTGTGGCTGAAAGAGCACAAATGTGTATAATCACACTCAAAAATATCCATCCATCCATCCATCCATCCATTCATCCATCCATCCTTCCATTCTTCCATCCATCCATCCATCCATCCATCCATCCGTCCATCCATCTGGGGTTCATGTCAGTGGAATGGCATGGCCATGTCAATTTGGACAAATGTTTTGGTACATCCAAACATGACAGTTTTATCTTCTTGGCAGAATTGTACTCAAGATCTTAAATTTAAATTGAAGATTTTATCAATTTATTTGTGTGGTTGTTCAGAGATTTCTTTGTATCTTCATGTCCATTAAGTGTATGTAATGGACACTCTATACCCATTAGTGTGCAGGTATTCAGACATTTCTTTTTTTATCTTCAATAGAATCTGTTACATTTAGTTTTAGCTTCCAAAAGTGTTACTGTTTGCTTTATAAAAGCACTGAATATAAAAGCAAAAAAGCACTTTTAGTCATTTTAGCATGTAGAGGTTAATGAATTTGGCACTATTGTTTTAGTTTGTATGCTTGGGGAGGGGGGGGGGTTTGTTTGGTGGGTCATACAGTGAATCTCTGCTAAAATCAGTGACCTCAGTCCTTTTAGAGGAGCCTATTCACCGCACTGCCTATGTCATTCCAGCACAATCCGTAATCAATGGCCCTTTTTTCTCATGAGCTTTAGGATCTGCTGACTAACAGCATTGCCGGTGCTTTCGGACTGCTGATGCTCCATTGTCAGGAAATGCAATTACTAATCTATTCGCACTTTTTAACATATCACAGTGGTCAAATAAGTGATACCTAGGTCATAAGGTAAAAAACTGTAGAAGTGTGTCTGAAACAATTCATTATGATATAACACCTATTTACTTACGTGAAAAATACACAGTATAATTTACCACCTGTTGATTTTTCCAAACAAGTAAATAATTTAGCTGCTACACATGAAAATTAGCCATACAGGACCTACTGTGGCTCCAATTAACATAGGTAACCATGGCAACAACAAAAAACTGAAAGAATGTAAATGACTAGTGCCCATCTGGTGCTGTCTAGTTAAAATGAAATCGCCTGTACATTTAGGAGGATATGAATGAAAGTTAACCTTGTTTTTTCACCATGTATTCATTCTTCTGAATGTCAAAGCCTTTTTTTTTTCGGACCCATTCCCACCTGTTCCTCTGAAAGGTCGCCCTGGAGGTGGTCTACATCTCTTGCTTCCACTTAACAGTCAAACAGTATATTCCCAGTGCCAGGAATTACAATCACATGTAGTGCAGACCTCTGAAACCCCTCTATTGTGAGCAAGGGCTCTCTGGCACACAGGGTAGAGCTATATGTAACAGTGGAAGGCGGCGTTCTCTCATTAGCTTCTCCCCATTTCATCCCTGTCCCTATTGTGCCTCGCTTGCACAAACCGGACTCCCTGATGAAGAGGAGAAGAAAAGGCGGTGAGAACTGCTTGAGCGGGAGTGAGAGAGAAATTCATTATAGTAAGTGGGAGTATGAAAGGAGGTGTACTGTTTCGCGTTTAATTTCCTTAAAATGAGGCAAATGTGCGCAACAATGCCTGTGTCGTACTGTGACTGTCGGCAAAAAAAAAGACACAAAACGCACATTGAATACGTCGTCAATCACATTGTGAGCATGGAGTGTCACTGTGTTTGTCATGAAATAATCCAATATCCAGCATGAGAATCAGTAAAGGTCATGGCATAGGGCGAGTCCAGCCACTCCTTAAACTCATTCAGTTCCTGCAGGTGAATAACAATCCGTCTCCCTTCACTGCTTTCAAAAAAAAGCCGACCATTCAATTCTAGACCGCAAGCCTACAAAAACCTCTTTCAAACTGTGAGAAAATGAAATCAGTGCTTTCTGTAGCCCACAAGTGTGAGGGAGAATCAGCTGACCTCCCGGTGGCAACACCTAATCAAACATATAGGATTAGCAGCGCAATTAATGGCAAATCTTTTCCCAACACAAAGCTTCCATTATTGCATGGAAACGTTTCGAAATCGCGAGTATGATATTGGACCTGAGAAGGTTAAGCTAAGTGAGACCTCATTTGCCTCAAATCCTTAACTAATTACAATCCATAATGTCTATTTTGGAAACTGTGGCAAGTTTTGGACCATTTTAGTTCAGGGATGTTTTCTTCGATTTCTTTTTCTAATCTAATAATGCTCCACATTTGACCCTCATTATTAATTGCCGGAAATCACCAACAAAATCTTTCATATGCAAAACATTTCCGCACTGCTGAAAGAGAATGGCAAGCCTTATTCATCGATGCTCTGAGTAAACACGTTTTAATTGGGAAAAAAGCTTTCCTATGCTATCTACAAAGTCTGTGCTTTTGGGTTTTGAATGTGCAGGCCAGACAAGTTTCCGTTTTTAAAGCTGAAATCGACAGACTTCTGATCTGCAGGCTTTGTTGATGTGCGACGGTGGGTTGTGTGACCTTGTCTAATGTGCTTCTATTAGCCAGTGAACCGTTCACCCAGCCATGTCATTTAATGGACATTTCAATGGCTGTGGGTGTACTTTCTGCCGACGGGAAATTGATTGACACTCAACAAGTGAGTGTCCATCGGTAGCTTTTTGAGGTCATGCCTGCAGAAGTACGGATTCTTAACACATGAAACTGTGTAAGAGTTGAAGCGTTAATGGTGTTTATTAAGAGGAAAGAGAAAAGTGGTTAGAAAGTGGTAAGCCTATCAGTCTCTGGAAACATGTACAAAAGGGCAAGATTCTGGATTATCGATAGCAAATCATGAAATGCTTTTTTTTTTTTTTTTTTAAATGCGTTTTTACAAAAATGCCACTCTGATCAAGTGACTTGGAAAAAGCTGCAAGATTGTGCTCTGGCACAAATCAGATTTTGAAACATTTAGCTATATGTATTGTTTGTGTTGTATTAAGCAGTTTGGGGTTATGGAGAAATACTCAACCTAAAAGTGTTTTATTCCTCTTTTGCCACACATTACTATTTTTAGTTTTACTAATTTTGGTTGTTGATTGGCAACAGTTCCTGGTTTCACTTATAGCCACTATAAACACTTCTTCCATTTCCAATTTCCTTTTTTGGTCTGTCCTAAATATAATAAGTCTGTCTGGCTCTAAACTTACTTACTGGCTGTTACAAATCGCTAAAACTCAAGACTTCTTGCATAAACAGAAAAGGTATTTATATTGAACACCATATCACCACAGTTTAAATATTTTTATTAATAGCCTCAAATTATGTATCCTACATTCTAATGTAAATAAACGTCCCTGTGTATATTCTGTTTCTACCAAAAAAAAATGATGTATCAGAACAAGCACATTTATATAATGTAAACTTATGCTGTACTTTGCAGCTAAAACTACCATCAGAGCCTTCTGACCAATCAGATTCCAGAATTCAACAGCACTATAGTCTAAATAAGTTATATTGTAAGCAACAAATAATCTGTTTGTTTTTTTCTATTTTATTCATTTACTCATACTCATACTATTGTTTTTTGTGTAACAATGTTTTTATCGCCTTGTATAAATCTGGTCAAAACCTTGTCAGGCATCCCAGTACTCTTAGTATGCACCACTGCCTGGACATAAATCAAAGTGCAGAATATATTTGTGGAAAAAATAATCGTATATGATTAAATCTAATTAATTTTGTACCAGAATGATCCTACTGTATGTGTTTATTGGTAAGCAAATGAATATGCATAACGCATAAAGCATATGGTCCAGGCTAATTAGTTAAAATCAGTCCTTCTCAAATAGTGGGGCGCGCCCCCCTGGGACATGAGACATGGCCTAGCTTACTCTGGAGTTTTAAAGAATGATGATCAGTATATATAGTATTAATAATTGAACAAAACACAGTACAGAAATCAGCAAAACAGAGCAATTACCAATAATGTACGGTATAAACTACAAAGTATTTTATGTATGTGGCAGTGGGCGAGTGGATGAGCACCGGTTTGTGAGTGGAGTGCGGAGAATACGCTGCTACATTTATTGACACATAAAACTAAATGTTTATACAATTTTGTCGTATCGCTATCGTCACCATAAGATCGAAAAATCACAAGTTAAACCATTGTAACTCAGGGGCCATCTGTATATATTTTTATGAACTATCAAAAAGTATACTGTTTGCTAAGATAATGCCAATCAATAGATGTTTACACATGCTAATACAAATACATATTGTTATGCTGCGACCGTTATATCTTTATGATGGACGCTAACGTTTGCACCAAGAACAGTGAGACTTTTTTTAAAGTGAATATTTGTCATGTACTGATATATACCGCAAGGGTCTCAAAGTCATCACAGAGGCCTACATATGCATTTTCTCTGTCAATAAACTTTAGATATCTTTTGTACACTTCCTGGTGTCTGTGTGACTGATATTCCCAGATCCCTGTTTGGAGAGACTGAACAAAGATAAGTGGGATGAGACTCTTGGAGTCATGGCTAACTCAGAGACGAACCTACCAATAATAAAAAAAAAGAAGTATGCATTTCCCATCTTTAACATTACCCGCACATATTTCAGATTTAAATGCAATAAAAAATGCTGCACGTCAGCACACCTTTTTTAAAGAGCATATAAATAACATCCAGCAAAAAATATGATAAAGTTTTTAGATTTTCCAGCATAGCAGTGAACATCCTACAGCCAACATTGTAGGGTTTCTAAAGGGTTCACATATACTTATCACAATTACTGATTAAAATGTAAGCAGTCACGCAGATTCAACATCAGAGTAAAAGTGCTATCCTCACCCCCTGTTGTTAGCAATGCACAAAGAGACGCAAAGCCACAACTAAAAAAAGACGCCAAGAAAAAGTCAGCCGCTAAACAAACAGAGACTAAAGAAGCTCTTATTCTGAATGCTGGACTGAACAAAGACATTGAGCCTAGGGGTAGGAAATAACTGAATCGGATACAGACATTCACTGTGTCTTCTCTGTAGGTTGTTGACTTTTTACCGATGTACAAAATGGGTATTCGGTGAATGCTGCATTATTATTGACTCTCCTGCTTAAAAACCAGTCTGAACAAGGCAAGGTCACAAAGCAGATAAAAGAACAGCTAATCAATACGTTCTATAAAGTAAATAATGCAAGCAGAATCACGCTACCTCACTCAGTTAACACCCATACAGTGCACGTTTACCATGTGGCTCGCACAACAATCTCAGTAAAAACAAATAGTCTGGAGCTCGACACATTCTCACTTCTACGTGTACAGAAACAGTCAACCAGTGAAGTCCATTCAGAACCTGGAAAGGATTTTTGCCAAGTATGACATTAGAAGATGTCTCAAAAACATGTCGAATAGCCAACGTATTTTCCCAAAATGACAGAAACACACAACAACTACCATATAAACCAACATCACAGGAAATGGATGTGACAAGAACTCACCTTTCTCCTCTTTTGTCTTCTCCTCTTTAACAGAGCGTGAATACAGCACCTGAAATCACACGAAAAAAGTATATAGTGAACAAATGAACTTAAGTGAACTGTCGTAAAAATGAGCTCTGTGCCCGAGATGCAGGCCTGGTGACAGTGTGAAATAGATGAGCAGCTGCTACTGTAAAAGGATTCATCCCCTGTTATGACTCACACTCAAATATCTATTATGAAAATGTCTGAACTATGACTTAGCATCAAACAACAAGAGCAATGAAGGATATGGTCGAAGAAATCCATCCTGTCTAAATCATGTAAGATGTAGAGGAGCCAGATGAAGTAGCCTGAAGGCCTAGTTCGAAGCAATTGTATGATAAGAGCATATATAATAATCTGATCACTTTCTCTTTCTCTCTTTCTGTTTCTGTATCCCTCTATGCTGATCTGTATGTGTTCTCCTGCTGTCTCATATGATGTTGGTGTCTGATCCTGACACGTTTCTACTGCTGTGACTCTGCTCACCCTCCAGATCTGCATGATACTGGATACCATCCACATGAATAACTTAAAGATTGCATTTCTCATAACAATTATTTAAACTCTTCCACCAAAAAACTGCTGATGTAATCATAAAGCCTTGCTCCAAGCGGTACAAGGTGTAGCACATCAAGTGTTCATACAGTATCTTATTTGAAGAACCCAAACAGAAATCAACAAGAGATCAATCTGGTCCTCAAAACCCCAGTAAGAAAGTGATGAAATGTAATTAGATTTAGTCAGAGCAACTTTTGGTGACACGTATGACAGCGACCATTCGCGCCCGCTAGATGTGAGAGAAAAACTTTCTGCAAATATTTATGCGACTACCATTTGGAGTAAAGACAGTCGAGAGAAAGTGATGCAGCTACCAATGAGAGTGAAGGCAGTACTGTGCATGTGATTCATTTCTAATGGTCCATTTTCTACTGAGAAAAGAAGGAATTCTGACGACTTTGCAGTAAGGTGACTACGCAACAGTAAAATTGTGTTAATGTGGCTGTAGAGTATGACATCTTAAGTTAATACGACTATACAGGCTGTGACAACAGTTGCCGGCCGACTTCCCTCAGATCAACTAGTTATAATTCTGTTCACTTTTAAATATACTCTGATATCACTGGTGTTGCTGGAGATTTTCTAGTAAAACAGTTCTCAAAACTTTTGAATACTTAGTTTATCGAATTTCTGGGGTTTTCTTTCTTTTGAAAACAGAAGAATTGATTGATCTCAAGGTTGAGGATGTGCAATTACATGGCAACCACAATATTAACATGTTAAAATGAATTGATCATGTACAGAAGTGATGTACCCTTGTTTTGTTTGTTTTTTAAGTTGGTTTTACTTACTTTCTTTTAAGTATTTAAGCACCTGTACACCTCAACAATGATAGACATGTAATGAATGGACATTTATTGCCATCCAGATGAGGATGGGTTTCTCTTTTGGGTGTGGCCCCTCTCTCTTTTTCCTTGTCACTATAACCAATGTGTAAAACATTAGGTATAATCTGACAATTATAAGGAACAAATTTGTAGGCAGTGAACTTTGACACACTTTTATACAACTTTATAATCACTTTATCTCAAACCACGTGCATTGTTAAAAGCGCTATAAAAATAAAAATTAATTTTGGTGTGTGTACAAACAAATGGCAACCAGGTAGAGAATGCTTTGTAAAAAAAAATAAAATAAAAATAAAAATAATAATAATAATAATAATAATAATAATAATAAAACAAATAATTATGATTCCAAAAAAGTCTACTAGAAGAAGATGTGTTCTCTTCTTCAGTTTGTTTAAAAACTGAGACAGCTGGGTTTCATCCTCCTGTTGTTTTAGGGAGTTTTCAACTCTTTTTAATTTTTTAAAAAGATTTAAACATTTAAAATAAAAAAATAAAAAAATGTTTTTAACGATTTAAACATTTAAACTACACACAGTCCTTTCAAGCAGCTTTTGGACAAATCCTATTGTTAGTGCCACACAAATAAAACTGCATTGAACCGAACTGAATAGAAGGTGAGTTTGTGGGTAGAGGATTAAGGCAACTTTCTCACAACACTGTCAGGATGAAGAGATAATACGTCACCATGAATAATTAGAAACATTCAAACTGTTACAGGTAACAAGGTAAACTAAATCTCAATCAAAAACACAATCTCAGCACAACCGCACACAACCCGCATCAGCATCCCACACAAAGACAAATGAGATTATTCGCTGGGTTATTAAAAGAAGTCTTAATTATTGCTCTTGTATAAAAAGTTGCTAATAAAGTAACTCAAAAGCACTCTGTAGATGTTTGTACAGTGGTACATGAGAAGTTGGAGATCTTCAAAAGTGCACACAGATCCAAATAAACAGAATAGGAGTAATAAAGAAAAAGCTTGTGATTGGAGATCTTACCTTATTTTCCACGGCTACCTGCACATTATTAATCCAACAGTGAAGCTGAAACTGTTTAGTGAGTTCAGTGCTGCATTCTGCTCTGCCAGTTACTTAGTGCGTGAGAGACAGAGGGAGAGAGTGTCGCATGCAGGCACGCGCGCACACACACACACACACACACACACACACACACACACACACACATTCCCATTCAGGTGGTGCACCACCCCCGACCCTCCCTTCTTTTTTTTTAACAATTGTATTTACTCAGTGCACGTTTTTATATACCTCAATTTAGGCATTACACAGATTTCTGGTCAACCATGCGCTATAAACGAATACTACTATATATATATTTTTTTTATTTTTATTTTTATTTTTTTCCCTTTTCCCCCAATTCTTAACTTTGGTCCTGTACCAGACCTAAAAAATGTCCAACACAGTTTAATATTTTCCCTGTGCCAATTACCTAATAAAGAGCCTTTGATGAGTTGTGTATTACAGCAGGAAAAACACTAAAAAGTACCTCACATTGGGTAACTCCAAGGTTGTGTACATACAGATGGCACACATTATCACAATCCAGACTTTCTTTCTAAACCAGAGGTGGCAAAAGTACACACATCCTTTACTAAAGTAGAAGTACAGATACTCATGTTTTAAAATACTCTGGTAAAAGTTGAAGTACTGATTAAACTTTTTTACTCAAGTTAAAGCAAAGAAGTTTAAGCTCTGACATGCACTCAAGTAAAAAAGTAACCATTACTACTACCTGTTTTAGTGTCACACTGGTAACTGGACCTCACATCATATTAATATTAGGGCTGTCAATCATTTTTTTTATATTCATATTTAATCGCAATTAATTGCATGATTGTCGTGAGTTAACTTAACATAAATCGCAACTTAATCACACAGTGGTCCCCAACCTTTTTTGCCCCACGGACCGGTTTAATGTCAGACAATATTTTCACGTACCGGCCTTTAAGGTGTGGTGGATAAATACAACAAAATAAAATGATATGACCAGTTTTTATGTCGGTCGTATCTTTTTATTTTGTTGTATTTATCCACCACACATTATTATATTATGATACATAACCTATTATGTGTTAGCGGCCGGAGCAGCCCATCTTAAGAAGGTAGCGGATGGAGGTAAGACATGTGACAGAGGGAAGCATCTTAACATGCATCAAGAGTGAGTCATAGACAGATGTGGCGGAAAAAATCCGGTAACTTTAAAAAATAAAAAATCGTTCAGAATCAGATAATAAATAAAACGGAAATAATGTAGGTTATGTATTCTTTCTGTGTGGCCCGGTACCAACTGACCTACGGACCAGTGCCGGTCTGCGGCCCGGGGATTGGGGACCACTGATCTAATCAACATGGACATGGAGAAATATGGATGCTTTATGCAAATGTATGTTTATTAGTGAAACCAAACTCAACATGGAGCATGAAGGCAAAATATTCTTGTAAATGTTTTAAACTAATTTTGGTGGTTACAATTACATAAATCATCAGGACTGGATTTTAAATACAAACGGTCAAACAGAAATGCGCGCTGCAGTAATCGTGCGCTAATAAAAATGTGTGCGGTTAAAATTTATTTGCATTAACGGTTTATTTAGGCTTTTTTAACGGCCCCTAATAATATATTAATACAAAACGAATTTCTAATTTTGTTACCTAATGAATGTATCCAGGAAAAGATGATGATCAGGTGATCAGGAATGTCTCTGTTCTCAGTCATGTTTACTAACTCCCTCAGTCTCATCCACGTTAACCCCAAACTTCTTGTTGCCTTCTGCCTTGTTCATTGTTATCTTTGTAATATAGTCTAGACACGCAAGGACAGGAAGAAGGTTGATGGGCTGAAAATGGCACGCAATGTGAGGGAAAAATATTGACATTTCAACAAATAGACTAAAACTAAAGTAACGAGCCTGATTTGAAAATGTAGAAAGAAGAAAGTACAGATATTTGTGTAAAGAAGTTATAGTGTAAATAAAGAGTAAAGTAAAATCCTGATACCAGAAAAATCCACTTAAGTACAGTAATGAAGTATTAGACTTGTTTTCTTTCATAGAGTAAGGTCTTCTGATTGACAATATTACAGTTAGTCCAAAATGCAGCAGCCAGAGTTCTCACAAGGTCGAGTAAATATAACCATTTAACTCCAATCTTATCATCTCTACACTGGCGACCTATTTAGTTTCAAATTGCCAACAAACTACTGCTACTTACTTATAAAACACTAAATGGTTTGGCTCGGATGTATCTATCCAGTCTTCTAACACGCTACAATCCGTCACACTCCCTGAGATCTCAAAACTCTTAACTTCTAGTAGTTCCTAGAATAGCAAAGTCCACTAAAGGTGGACATTCTCACATTTAGCTCCTAAACTAGGGAATAGTCTTTCTGACAGTGTTCAGAGCTCAGATACAATCTCCCAGTTTAAGTGCAGATCAAAAATTTATCTTTTTAGCGAGTTCTACACATACCACACATCATATCATAACCTTGTGCTCCAGTACATCTGATCACATGCACATTATGACCTTGTGCTTGTTAATGTTATGAACAGCAGCTACGCTAATTAGTCTCCACTGCTTCTCTCTCTCTACCCATCCCGAGGCATCCTGAGGTTGCGCCAGCTCCAGTCGTGTCCCACCTCATGAAGATTGTGGACCTTTAAAGAAATAGATGGCGACCCCCCGCACACATCCCGAACCATCTAGAGACGTACCAGCCCCATTTGGATTCCACCTAATGTGGATTTTGGACATTGGACATCTTTAAGTGTTTAAAGGCTTTGGCATGGGGAAACTGGTGTTGGATCTATGATGATTGCAAATGTTGAGCCATTTTATGAGTTGCTCAGTAGCTCCTGGTTCCATAACCTCAAATGACTGTATAAGACTGTAGAAAGAACATTACTCATAATCTTACATTCCAGTGCTCATGTTAGTTCTCACTCTCCAGTGTTCTGTATTGTTTAAAGATTAATGATCACACTCTTGATATCACCCAGATGAGGATGGGTTCCCCCTTTGAGTCTGGTTCCTCTCAAGGTTTCTTCCTCATAACATCTAATGGAGTTTTTCCTTGCCACAGTCGCCACGGCTGCTCACCAGGGATAAATACACATTGTTCACCTTAACTCTTAATTTCTGTAAAGCTGCTTTGAGAGAATGTCCACTGTGAAAAGCGCTATAGAAATAAACTTGACTTGACTTGACAAAATGACCAACAACTTCATTTTTCCCAAAGAGAAATTATTACTTAAAAATGTACTTATAACTGTATATAGCTGCAATTATATGTGAAACAATTAGTAACACAGATAAGAAACAATATATGATCCAAGAAGTTATTCGAACTGGTACTGACCCAGTGAGAACAGTGTAAAACAGAAACATAAAGATTAAAGATAAACATGTATTGTTGTAATAATCCTGGAATAATGTAGAATTTTAAAACGTTTCCCAATAGTGCTATCTCCAATAACGTACTTTCCTTGACCTATTCTTCATCAAGGTGTGTTGTTGAAAGAGAAACGTTGCGTTTATTTAAATGCAAATAAGTCTACTGTAAATTCCATCACATTCAGGGACCGACCCATACCATCATCATTGTAACAAGCCAGTGAAAGTCACCAAAAGACACATGCTGTTAACGTGAGAAGAAATGCCTTGGGCTAGTATTCAGACTTCCTTTCCCACCGGGGTTGCCACTTGCCACCACTGGCCAGACCCGGCCTATATCTAAACAGACAGCAGATGTTGTGGGGAATCCTGCCCTGGTGATTATATGCTTGGGAAGGCTTTATGGGAAGACTCCTTCCTCTACGGTATTATTGCTGCTGTTAAGGGGACCGATTTGAAAAAGTCTTTTGACGACCGTTAGCTATGGTTGCACGGAGCAACAATAGTGGGCGATTTCCCTTTGAAAGTGTCTCTATTCTTTCTGCCTGGCCCAGGATAATACTGGCCTTTACAAATGCGCACAAACCTGTAACATAATCCTGTTCAAAGCACAGTGTACATGGACTAGCACAATGAGCAGAGCTCGAAATAACCAGATCCCGTGAAGATTTTTTTGTCTCTTTTTCCACTTGTGCTGTACATCCCAAGTATGGTTACACCGAAATGTCTGATGGTCTGGCTTCAGAGCGACATTGCTTTTTGCCTAATCTTCTGGGGAAAAAAAAAACAACTAATGTAAGACCAGCACAGATGGACAACTAAAATACCAGCACACTGCATGCATACCTTCATATTTCCTCGCAGGTGTACAGACGCTAGACCGTACCACAATGACAGCAAAGCTAAGCAGCTGTGTTTGTCTAATTATGGTCCACTGATTGCATTTATCAGATTGCAATTCAGTGATAGAAAACCAGTTCAGCGAACACTGCAGACAACTACCCACGCAAAACAAACAAATAAACCAGATTTAATCGTATAATAATGATCCCACTGGAGTCTCGGGCTCATGCCTCGTTAAGCCTCAGTGCCGCGCTTTTTATTTGCGAAACAATAATTTGGTAAAAAGTATTTCTGATGTTTCTTGCATATCTGACACCCATGGTGGTAAGATGATTGATAGTGTGTGAGGTAAGGGTGTGGTATTGAACAGTGGGTGCATGGAAAGACTTGGAATGATTGAGCATGCCTGATGTCATTATTGCAGCACAAAGATCTGCTGAGGTTCATTCCCCCTCCCGTGACTCACACACTGAGAAAGACACAAGGCTGGATGACATGCAGTTACACTGTATGTGTGTGTGTATGTGTGTGTGTGTGTGTGTGTGTGTGTGTGTGTGTGTGTGTGTGTGTGTGTGAGAGAGAAGGGTATTACGTGAGATTGATGGAGTGTGCTGGGCTGAAATTGTGTCATTGCCTTGTGTATGACTGTGTGTGTATGTGTGTGTGTGTGTGTGTGTGTGTGTGTGTGTGTGTGTGTGTGTGTGTGTGTGTGTGTGTGTGTGTGTGTGTGTGTGTGTTTGAGTACTCTACATTTTTTTCTGGTTCAGAGGTGCTGTTCTGATAGTGGGCTCTTATTCAGCCTCCTAAATAGACCAGGGTTTTGATTGGCTGAGAGACAGAACAAGAGTCTGAATGCTCTCAAGTGTGCTGGAGTGGCCTATGGAGGGGGCCATATCTCTCACTAGCTTTACTCCCAGGCTTCATTGCCTACAAAAGCAGTTCTGGTCACAACATCACAGTCTGCTGTTTTTTTGTCCGGTTGTCACGGCATACAAACAACTCATGGATTGTGCAAACATAGCTAATATCCATTTAAAGAGACCTACTCATAGTTTTTCAGATGTCTGCTCAAAAGCAGTCCATTAATTTACCCAGCATCAGCGAAAGTCTTTTGGTACGTATTAAACACGCCTATTCATTTCAGTGTATTCACGTTTGAACGCCCACCTATTAACCTTTTTTAACCAAATTACACCAATACCATGCCTGCATGCCAACTGCTGTTTGATAGGAGTGTTCCAGCTCACAAATTGGCTATAAAATGGGATGCAGTCTGCATAATGTAGGTTAATTTAAAAGGGATTTAGGGGGATAATACGTAGCTTTGTACCTCCTGTAAAAATAATTCTGGCTCAAAAATATTATAATAAACTGGAGCAGATTTTGGCTCACAGGAAATAGTGACACAAATACGGTGCTCAGTTGGACCACCTAGAACACACACCCTGGTGACTGGTAAAAAGTTTCGTAAGGGAATTACTACTGACATCTCAAGGAAGGTCATCTAAGCTCACCCTGCCTTTTAAATATAAACAGTAGGTTTACCCACCCTCTTGTCCTCTTTGCTTCACTAACACACATAGATGTTAGACCCACACACACACACACACACACACACACACACACACACACACACACACACACACACGCGCACACACACAAAGAAAAAGAAGAAGAATGGGTCATACTGGTTTCCATGGCTATAAGTGGGTCATTTACCAAATCTGAGGATTTAAGTGACAGCGAGAGAGAGAAAGAGAGCGAGAGAGAGAGAGAAAGATAGATAGATTGTATGTCCTTGTAGTCTACAGCCTTGTTTTACCACCCACAGTATATTCTTTCATAGGGTTAAGACCTCAAGACAACTCGTATAATATTTCACCCGAAAATCCCAAAAGAATCATAGTAGGAAAACACTAAACAAATTATTGCCTTATGACAAGTCAACGCAATAAAACACCAGCTTACCTATTAGTTCACTCAATTATGACAGGAGAATATTCATATACTGTAACCGGACCTGTAAGTAATATTATATACATATCACCACATCAGTGAGTAGGTTTCAGGGCCTTTTATGTGGTTTACAAACAGCCCAATGCAACAGAAACTTGGTACCATTCCAGAAAATGTCAGATGTTTATTCAGATGGTAATGCAATGGGAGATTTCAATGGCATGCGGAGCCTCTTCAGGGCCTAAGTCACGTTCTTTGATCTGTCCCTGCTGTAGCGGGAGAATCTTATTCTCCAATAATTTATGTGCTAAATGCATAATTGGACAAGTGGTCCAAAACTTTGCCTGTAAAAGCATGGTGTGTGGGAGACTACTATACAAAGCAACTGTTATTCGTCTCCATTAAAAAGGAGAGAATTCTTGTACCATTTCAGGTTTTGTCTGCCATTTTGTCTCATGTTTCATTTGTATACTCTTCAACTCAATAGTATTACGAAAGTAAAAACACCTGGCGCCTGAATTGCTCTACAGTTCCATTCATTTTTTAGCCTTAGAAATAGAAGACGTTTAACTTTAAACCTGGGGATCAATAAATCTCTTAATTCACTGAGTATACTGCATGTGTGTAAATGAATCTTACAAATGATGTATACAATTTTAAATGACAGCACTTTTTTTTTAGCTCAGCCTGAAAAAAAAGGGTAAGATATGCTATTGGCAATACACCAGCCAGCTTTATCAGTTAGCTTTTTATTGGTAACATCTTAATCTAAGTTTAATTAGTATTTTTGCAATGGCAAATTAAGCATACATTGCTGACACTAATATTTTAAGATTAAAATAAATGATTATTATTATTATTATTATTATTACTACCTAAAAATGTGATGGAGGATATGTAATCTCTGAATTTTGCGTATTTAACCTGTTTAGCAAATGGGAGGATAAATGAGAAGGGGGTGGATCACTTTTATTGAGTACCTTAATCATTATTCTAACACAACACTCTATTCCAACATCTATAACAGACAGGTTATTATGTTATATATATATTAAGAGTTGCAACATGATCTGTTTTTTTCTTTTTATTAATTGCTTCCTTGTACTAAAGAAATCAGTCATGAGCCATCGTGAGCTTTTTAAATAAAGTGTTTTCCTCCGTGCCACAAAGCAGGCGCTCATTTATGCGTCCGCATGAATTGAACGACAAAGATTAGTGCAAACAGAATGATCTTTATTGGATTTACGTGAAGGGGCAAACACACAGTGCAATTCTCCTCAGCCCCTGAAAGAACTGTCTGACAGGAGGGTGATTTAATAAGCCTTACCACGGAGAAGCTGTGTGCAAGCAAACAGAGATGACTGTGGGCACACTGGGAAGAGCCAGGAGGCCTTACAGAGGAGGAAAAACACTTTGGAGAAGGGGGTCAGATTAACAAGGCTGAGACAAATCATATACACTTTCCTATATCTCTACACCCTAATTCATTCTTTCAACAACAAAAAAAATCCTGCACACGTCTATATACAAAAACTTTGACTATTGATCCAATAATGAAAATAAGACAATGCCGCTAAGGACAAATTAGGATGAACAGAATGAGTAGCTCACCTCTCATATCATTCAGTCATATATTTTCTAACAGTAATATCAAGATTCTGACCAAAAAACGGATATATTGAATTGTGTGACATTTTTAAACAATAATGTCAAGATTCGGACCAAAAACCTGATCTATTCAATTGTGTAGCGTTTATGGAAGTCACATGATCAAAGAATGAACAAATTGGACCTGAGGACTCCTGAGATGAACTACTCAGTTCTGTTTACTATGTACTCGTTCATAACCTACGGAGATTTTGCAATGCTTCGCTTATGCATGTCCAGAAAAAAATCAACGAATCACGACTACACTGTCTCCTGAGTCACATTAAAGACTCCTTAAAAAAATTAATTGATCGTTAATGAACGGCCCATCACTAATCACAAACCATTGGCAAAAAGCAGTTCACTGCATGTCGTATTTTGTATGCTTATATATGTGACAAATAAAAATTTGAATGGGTATTTATATTTGTCCACATGATAAATGGCTCAAAATGTCAGTGTTTCTGTCATGACAAAGACCGATACGAAATATGTTATTGTGAAATATACTGCGATACATAAACTAATGATCTCATCACAACAATTATATATACACCGGTAATTTTAATCATGAAAGTAGCTTAATGCACACATAAGACACAAACAACTATAAAGAGTGGCAAAAATGTACTTGCAGATGCAAGACACATGGGAGAGAACTGGAAAATACATTTGCAACGAGATGTTTATAGCCGCTAACACACCATTCCCATGGCAGCAGAAGAGTGAGAACAAAATGTCCTCAAGTGGGGGGACTCTGAATCATTAACGACCCAGTTACACTTACTCAATGTCAAATCTAACAAGTGGATATGTGGACTGTTTGGTTATTTCTGCAGCGGTCCATACACACACATATCACACACACACACACACACACACACACACACACACACACACACACACACACACACACATACGCACACATACTGTAAGTATATCCTCTGTGACAGGGTCAGCTTTTGTTGGTGTAGCAAAAATGACTGTGCAATGAGTTGTGTGTATGTGTATACTTTGTATGGATGTACAAAGTATACACATACACACACACACACACACACACACACACACACACACACACACACACACACACACACACACACACATACACAAACCTATACATGCCTTCAGAGACAGAAAGCACACCTGCAGACTCACAGTAAATTCAAACACACCCAGAGTCTGAATATAAACATTTCCCCTCACCTTTTTTTCTCTCTTTCTTTGAGATCAATAGCAGCTGGATTTCACCCACACAACTCATTATTCCTGTGAGCCTGGGAGTTCCTGTACAGCCACCACAAGTAGATGAGCTGATTCTTTACAAGTGAAGCAGCGTTCAATCTCATCAACAAAAGGGGTCGTTGTTGCAGTTTCTCATCAAAACCAAACACAACAGATTTTACTTGTTGAACTACATTATGCTTCAAACAGCTATTAGGTGTGTCTTCGGGTTAAGTAAGAATAGAAACTTGCAGCCACTCCGTCCTTTTGTAAATATGACCATGGACCCCTATATTAGTCACAAAAGCCAAACTTACAAAGGAGGAGCTTCAGGGATTTCAGGATGGGTATGAAGGCCTTTAAATGTGAAGGTTAGGTATTATGTAGACTTTATTTTGCCTTATACTTATATATACTTATACTATCCTTTTGGCAACATGTACTGTGATTTATTTTTTTCTTCTTATTTTTCATTTCTGTTTTTTAGTTCCTATGTCTGGTCTGGTTTTTACTCCTACAATTTGTATGTGCTATTGACCTGGATGTCTGTCTGGATTTTAATCATCGCTATGCCTTTAATAACCGACTGTGTATCTGTTTGGACCTTAGTCATGGGTTATGATTCTTGTAATAACCCTAAATAAAACTTGCTCCTACACTTATTGTTACAATATTCCATTGGGCAATACTGTAGCTGTTTGTAGCATTTCTAATGCGGTGTCTTCCTACAGGCAGTAAAGTATAGGGTTAGATTTTATTCCAACTCTAACTCTGCTATCCAAACATATTTGCAATATACATGGCTCCAGATCCACCTACAGATCCAGTCCTCTAATTCGCCAGTCTTTGAGTTCTCAAACCTCAAACTTTTTTCTGTATGCTAATCCAACCCCAGTGAAGTTGTCACCAAGGACCCACCCTCAACACACACTATGGCTTCTGTTATAGACTCTAACTGAAACTGTCTTTCTCCTAAACACCAAATGTGTCTATTCACATGCTTAGTTCTTCTGTTATATCTGTGCAGTCCACGGAACTTTTTTCCGGTTCCTTCTTCTGTCTTTATCTTGACCTTCAGCCTCGCTTTCTCAAAGGCCTAGGTTCCAGTCCTTATCTCTGCCCCTGGTCTTGGTTTGCTCTGTGTTCTTAGACAAAACCTACACATGTAATCTCTCTTTTCTCCTACTCTGGATCCTGGTTTAAGCTTTACCCTAAGACATGAAATAGCACAGAAGGTACTGGCTCCCAGGGTGCACTTTGGAGAACCAGAAATTAGGGGTCCTGTGAGGAGAGTTAATAATAAATCAAGTCAAGTCAATAATCTTTTATTGTCATTTCAACCAAATATAGCTGATGCATTACACAGTGAAATGAAAGAACGTTCCTTCTGAACCCTGGTGCTACATACGAAACAATTACAGAAAACAGAAACACAGGACTAAGGACTAGTAAGTGTCCTCGCCACATAAAGTGCATCGTGTGCAACCTGGTGCTTACCTGTTTTTTTCTATTTATGACAGTAGTATGTATGGCAATCCCTATGTGCACATGGACAGTACATGGACAGGCACATAAAATTACTGTTAATGGTTTACATATGTAAATATAAGTCATGTTATACATTTCATTGCTATGTTTGTGTAGATGGTAGTTCATCATTATGATGCTCCTTACTCCAGATTCTACATCCAGTTAAAAGAGTTTTGCTCTTATACCAACTATTTCCCTCACAGTCTCCTTGGCAACCCAACTCTGAGCCAGAGATGACACATAAGAACATAGTAAACTGGTTGGCACATCCGTGTTTCCGTACAGATATAGGGGTCTTCTTGGCAACCCTTAATTTTATACAGAATTTATAAAGAAAGAATAAATTTCATATTATCCCCACCAATAATGTTTTTAATTCTAAAAGTGTCTCAAATAAAGAGAAAATGCACGGCCTGGAACTACGATTTAAAATAAAAACTTCTCTTCCTTTGTCTCATACTTATCTGATTGTACTCGAGTGGGTAAGAAATTAATGTTTAGGTACAGGGCTAATGTATTATACAGTGCATGTCCTGTTCTGGCTTTGCTTGTCATTGCTTCTGGTCTAGAGTGTCAGAAAGAATTGAGTAATAGTATAAAAATAAAAATAGAGTGTAGCAAAAAGTGTAGTAGGAAATAGATTTTAATGGGAAGTAGGGACAGGTAAACAGAAACCTGTAGATTCGACGATAAATAATGCAAGATGGTGGGGTATACTTTTAAGAGTAAAATGATAAAACTATTCAGTAAATATTTTCAACATACTGCTTTTGCTTGTGGTCTGAACTTTAGGTTCTCTTTTCTTTAACTTTTCATATCTTTTTTTTCCATTCAGAACTCATATCATTTGCATTCCTATTATGTAGATTTTACTTGATTTCCCGCAATAGCTTGCCACCCTTCTTATCTATCACTCACCGCACTTAAACCAAGGTTTGCTGCCCAATGTCCTATCACCAGCATGCAGCATTCCATGAAGATGAACCTTCTGAGAGCTCCATTTTGCAATATATAGTATGCACCTTATAGTACCCTTATGGTATGTCAACCAAATAGTGGATATTCAATCCTCAGAGAAACTGTTAATCTATCATGGAAAAAAACTTACAGGTAGGTCCCCTATTTTAAGTCTGGGCCACTGGGAGTTGCACGTCATCACTATAGCCCATAGGGTGGCCGAGTCCCCAACCACTACTGTGACATGCCATTCTACATGGACCATCTTCTCCTTATGGACAACACTTAAATATTTCACACTCAATGATGCCTAGGCGCTGCTCCCTTGGCATCACCATGCACTTCCTCCAGGCCCAAGAGGCTTACTGGTGAGCTGTCAACACCTCTTCATTAGGTCAGCTGTTTTTTTTTTATGACATTATGACATATGTCATTCAGGTGACAATCAGTAGCCCTGTGAGACACAGAATGTTTCTGTGGTTCTATGAACATACCCAGCAATAACCTGAGTCCCATCATTTAAATTGAGATTTGATATAAAAGGAACGCTGCAAAACATTTCCAGGGATTTGCAGTGGCATCACATTAGTATTTACTGCAAACAAAGCTAGCTGCTTTATACTTGTCACATGTATTTTACACACTGAAATTCTTTTAATTGTTGGTAATTCTTTCAATGTTATGGCATACACTGACCAGGCATAACTTTATGGCCACTAAACAGGCAAAACATTATGACCACCTTCCTAATATTGTGTTGGTCCCCATTTGCTGCCAAAACAGTCCTGACCAAACACCTGCTCATGCTTTTAAAAACATGATTTGGTTAAACCAAAAGGAGCTGAACCTTATTGGATTATCCATGGCGAAAATAAATCCGATTAGGTGTTTGGCGCCTTGAGTCAGGCTCGTCAGGATTACACATTCCCCAAAATCTGAAAATCCAAGCGGCAAAAACAAGATAAATCTGATTATTTAAATATGGCTGAATCTGCTTTACCTTTCACATAGCTGTCTGTGTTACTTTACTGCCAAAAGCTTTGCCTAACTGGTAGATGACAATGTTGCCTTACCAAATGCCAAAGTTCATAAGTTATTATGGAAGGGTGGTGTAAAAGTTGCTAATGGACCTGTACAGCTAATGTCAATTTTATACAGTGTACTAACCTAATTTACCTTTGCAAGCTCATACGAACTCCATGAAAAGTATCATTTTTTTCTGTTCACTCTGTTAATAGACAGTTTTTAACCAGGCATGAAGATGCAAACTTTCTTTTGGCTTCTCCAATTAGGGGTCGCCACAGCAGATCATCCGTATTCATGATCCGCATGTTCGATTTGGCACATGTTTTTACGCTGGATGCCTTTCCTAACGCAACCCTCCCCATTTATCCGGGCTTGGGACCGGAACTAAGAGTGCACTGGCTTGTGCAACCCTAATGGCTTTGGTTGGTTCCCTGACCGGGGATCGAACCCGGGCTGCATGCAGATGTAATAAGTTGAAATCCTGGACAAGAACTTCTCCCATAGCTAAGGGCTATGTTTTAGAGGATAATATTTAATATGTTAAATAAGCTAGCCTATACCACAGAGCAATGTAACTAAAACTGACAGTATCTGGCCTTTGTGATGAGTTAAACGGTTGTCCAAATTTTCATTTGAACTTAGTCAGGGTTCAATAATGTGAATGATGAATCACTATAGATTCATCCATCTTGCAACCCACAAGTCATGAATTACTCAGTTCCTTTACATAAAGGTGACTGAAATTACTGTCTTGTACTATGAATGGGGTTTAGGTTTCCAAAGTACTTCTCTTTGATCGAGACTGCACATTCTCCCACAGCCTAGACCTCTGATATTAACCTCAGCCCACTACTCTCTGCCACTGCTACCTACGAACATTTCAAAGCTTCTGCATCAAGAGGCTTTACACAAGCTGGAGATTAGGGCTAGAGTCTCTCTGATGTAAGTTTCAGTGGAATGGAAAAGGGCACTGGGCACTGAGATCAATAGAATCAGTAGTTTGTTACTCAGAACATAGCTCTATGCTCCAAGTAGGTTTCAGTAGAGCTCACATACACTGATCAGGCATAACTTTATAGCCATTGATGAGTCATTACATTATGACAAACTGCGTAATATTGTATTGGTCCCCCTTTTGCTGGCAAAACATTCCTGATCCATCGAGCATTAACAGCATTAACTTCTTCAGCAATTTGAGCTACAGGAGCTCTGTGGATTCTGTTGGATCGGACCACATGTACCAGCCTGTTTTCTCCACGTGCCATGACCCTGTCGCCGGTTCACCACTCTTGCTTCCATGGACCACGTTTATTAGATACTGAGCACTGCAAACCAGGAACATCCCACAAGAGCTGCAGTTTTGGAGCTGCTCTGACCCAGTCGTCAAACTCTCTCAATTCTTTACGCTTGCCCATTTTTCCTGCTTCTAACACATTAACTTTAAGGACAAAATGTTCACTTGCTGCCTAATATATCCCACCTAATATCCTAATATATACACCCACTAACAGGTGCCATGATAAAGAGATAATACATTTTATTCACTTCATTGGTTCTAATTTTAAAATATTATGCCTGATTGGAGCAAATGCATAGTTATAAAACGTAACTTATATCCCCCCTTTTTTATTTCATGCACTTGACATAAAGCACATTAGCCAATCTTGAGAGAAGCACTCTGCGAAGTGATTGCTGTTGTGAAAATAATCAATAAATTACAGTACACACACCACAATTACCAGACCAGTTAATGGACATATAGAGGTCCAACCTCAAATGTCAAGGTTTTGGCAAAAATATTTGATTTCCAAGCAGTCCTTGCACATGACATGCAAGTTATCACCCTCACCTGGATCTTGTTATGCACATATGTAAGTTCTGATTTCTGTATGGGTCTTTGGCAATTCAATTCATTTGTATTTGTATAGCGCTTTTAACAATGAACATTGTCTCAAAGCAGCTTTACAAAGATAATGTGGTAATAAAAATGAATAAGATGTTCTTTATAAGTGTAAGTTTGTCTCTGATGAGCGAGCCATTGGCAACTGTGGCAAGGAAAAACTCCCTGAGACGGCATAAGGAAGAAACCTTAAGCTCTTTTGGTGTTATGTGTACGTGTTTTTATTAGTCTCACAGTTTTTGACTTATCTCCAGGGTTTATATTCAGTGTTTCTGGTTTATTGGTTGGTTAATTGTACAATTTTGCATCCAATGCCTCCATTCATTACGTGTCACAAGAAGGAACAACGTGTAGCCATGCCAGGCCTATAACCATGTGTGTGTAAAAATTGATGTGTAAAGACTTTTGTGTGTGTGCATTGGCAGGAAAGCAATATCATTCTTTTTTCAAAATCCATATAAAAGTAATACAACTCAAACATCCTTCAAATGGGAAAAACCAAGGCACGAGTCTATAAATGTGTGCTGGGTGGAAGTCAGGTAATTTTAAAAAGTTCATAACACTTGTGCAACCGTCAATTATTCCAGATTAATATGATGATCAACTCATCTACAGTTTTTACAGGGGGATCCTTTATTTTTTTTTCGCATATATCTGTGTAATTATAACATTATTACAGCATATTCTAATGCTAAATGTGGAGTTCTTACTTTAAAAGGTCTGCATTAGCAAAAGCAAAACTTGTTGCTTACTCTTTTATTAAGGTTATTTCGGTCAGTTAAATTACAGATTGTCATAATTCTATTATTTTGAACAGTTCAAAATGTACCATTACAAGACCACGTTTTATTAGGAAGTCTTTTTAATAACTTTGTGTGCTATAGACTGCATACCTAGCGAGCATTTTTAATCCTTGGTGCAATAAACAGAAGTGCACATGCAGGCATTCATTTTCCTTTTCCTTCTTCAGAGATCATGGCTCCCCATGATGTAGCCTTTAGCCAATGTTTTATGGTGCTGTTAATCTTATATGTAGACAAAGGTTCAGGTTAGAGTAAAAGAAAAGCTATGTCTTTAGTCTTAAGGAGTCATGCAGTGCCACACTTGGCCTGTTGACAGTGAAATACGGCTCTTTCTTTAATGATGCAAGCAAGACACTACAGCAAGAACAAAAGGCCAAGAGCCAGTTTTGTTACACTATTGTTGCAAAATGTGTAAAAACCCATCAAATGTGACAAAAGACATGCCGCATATGTATATTTGTTACTTCTGACCCTAACCTAAACTCTAAGTCAGAGATATACATATAAATGTTCTCAGTCAATGCACTTAGAAGTATCCTGTTCTGATATTTGTACATTAGAAAAACAACATGCCAATAAATACCAATTAGCAAAATCTAAGGTCAATAAAAAAATGAAATCTTTAGATCCTGATCTTTCTTTCATACTTAAAATGTACAGAGAATCAATAAGAGCACTGTAGTGTCATTTTGAATTTAAAAGGGTCTATCACGAAAATGCATTTAAGCTGATCTGAACATTTGTGTTACATTTTTTCTTGATTTTATTGGCTTTGGTCTCAAGATTTACCTTGCATGTGCAATGGATTTGCTTCACGATGCAATTCAACTTCTGTATCACTTATTTAAGTAGATGTCTGCGCACAGCACACAGCATCATCAGGGACTCCTCCCAACTCCTCCCATCCCAGTCGCAAACTGTTCACCCATCTTCCATGCAATACAGGATACATACAGAGCTATACACACCAGAATTCGCAAGTTCAAGGCCAGTTTCCCCCCAAAACCATCACCCTGTTGAATTCTACACTACCACATTTGGACACTGATGTCTCAATGATCCTTCACTGCTTTCACTTCTTGGACATTCTGTAATATGCCTGTATATTTGTATTTGTATATAAGTGAAAATTCATAGCACATAGTAGAAAATTTTTTTCTATCTGTGTACTATCTGTATATGAACTGCGCATTACGTTGGGTACTAGACAAAGTGCATATCTGACAAATATTGTACACACACACACACACACACACACACACACACACACACACATCTATATATATATATATATATATATATATATATATATATATATATATATATATATATATATATATATGTATATATGTATATACAGTACAGACCAAAAGTTTGGTCACACCTTCTCATTCAAAGAGTTTTCTTTATTTTCATGACTATGAAAATTGTAGATTCACACTGAAGGCATCACAACTATGAATTAACATATGTGGAATTATATATGGAATTAAATACATAACAAAAAAGTGTGAAACAACTGAAAAATGTCATATTCTAGGTTCTTTAAAGTAGCCACCTTTTGCTTTGATTACTGCTTTGCACACTCTTGGCATTCTCTTGATGAGCTTCAAGAGGTAGTCACCTGAAATGTTCTTCCAACAGTCTTGAAGGAGTTCCCCGAGAGATGCTTGGCACTTGTTGGCCCTTTTGCCTTCACTCTGCGGTCCAGCTCACCCCTAAACCATCTCGATTGGGTTCAGGTCCGGTGACTGTGGAGGCCAGGTCATCTGGCGCAGCACCCCATCACTCTCCTTCTTGGTCAAATAGCCCTTGATGCCTTCAGTGTGACTCTACAATTTTCATAGTCATGAAAATAAAGAAAACTCTTTGAATGAGAAGGTGTGTCCAAACTTTTGGTCTGTACTGTATATAATTATATATACATCTTTTGCATATTATTGTGGCCACCGATCAGGCATAACATTATGACATTATGACAACCTGTCTAATATTGTGTTGTTCCCCTTTAGGAGCCAAAACAGTCCTGACCCTTCGAGCATTAACTTTTTTTTTATTTGCACAGTGCTAGCATTTGCTCTGGTAGCAATGAAGTTCGTTCGTTCGTTCGTTCGTTCGTTCGTTCGTTCGATCTATCTATCTATCTATCTATCTATCTATCTATCTATCTATCTATCTATCTATCTATCTATCTATCTATCTATCTAGAGTATCTATCTATTATGTTTTCAATAGACACAAATTTAACACAGACATGCTCCTTTTGCAGCTAGCAGCATGTATCCTGGCTTGAAGAATTAACCCATAACAAACGTATAATTGACACTAAAAATGTACAAATGAAACCACTTGCTGGATTAAAAACCCAAAAATGATTGATGAAAACTCTTCCTTATAATAATATTCTGTCAGCCTGACCTTTTTCAATGGTTCATGATTGATAAAGTGCGTACTGTATAAAGCAGTACACAAAATAAGCTGTCCTTCTTCTTCATAGAGGCCATATGGATTTAATGCACAATATAGACAAAAGTATTGGGGCATTTGACTCTTCCAGTGGTATGTGATTCTTCCCCTTACTGTTACCACAAAGTTGGAGGCAGACAATTTCATAAAATGTCTTTGTATGTGGCAGCATACAATTTTTTCTTCACTTGAATAAAAAGAAACAAACTTGTTTCAGCATGACAATGCCAGTGTGTTCAAAGCCAGCCATGAAGATTTGGTTTACAAATAGAGTGTCCTCTTACACAGCTCTGAACTCAACCCTACTGAACACTTTTGGGATGAATTGCTACACTGACTGCACCCCAGACCTCCTCACCCCACATCAGTAGCTGACTTTACTAACACCCTTGCAGCTGAATGAGCAAAAATCTCCACAACCACACTTCTAACTTTAGTGAAACATTTTTACAGAGGAGTGAAGGTTAGTATGATAGTGAATTGTGGCCAAATGTGGGATGAGAAGTTCAAAAAGCACATACAAATATTATGGGGAGGTGTCCACAGGCTGCTAACAAGTAATTTGATAGTATTAATTCAACAAAATAATTATCGTCTATTGTTCAATTGCAATTGTTTTTTATTCAAAACAAACTCAGAATGATCTCATCTTTTCTCGACTGCTGAACAGAGGTCTTGAGTGTGGTGTGTTTATTTAATACGATTTTAAATAATGATTTAAATAAGCTTATTAGCTTCATTTGTCTGTGAAACACTGATCAACTGGTGCCATAACCACAAAATTCATTATTATTATGAATCTGCGAAAATGAGTTTAAAGTCAGGTCCTAAAAATTTCTGTATTTTTGTTAAAAGTGTAATAGTAATTAGTATTTTTTTTAAATAATCGAATATGCTAAAAATAATATTAATGCCTCAGCAAAATGTAATGCATGGCAAAAAAAGCTAGTTTGAAAAAACTGGCTTACTGGTCTGGAATGCTTAAAAATTAGAATACTCGAAAATCTGTAAGCGCTTAGGTCAGCCTAATAAACCTCATGTGAGCAAAAAAAATCCTTCTCTACTTAAAAAAAAAATAATAATAATAATGACAAATGCTATAAAACCAGAGTAAACAGTCATTTTGGCGGGTTTTTTTTGGAGGAATGATTTGGGGATGAAGGAATTTATTATTGGTAATAAAAATGAAGCTGGATGCAGAACTAATTCGGATTTGGATTACATGATTGCACTGTAGTGCATATGGTTTTGTTTTGTCGTTTTGCTTTCCATAACGAAGAAAAACGACAGCCGAGGAACACTAGACCATCTTCATTAACAATAACAAGTGGATTTTAATGTGTTTCAAGGGTCAACTTGGCTTTCAAAAAGCTGAATGGTCTATTTTTCAGCTAGCAATGCCAAAATTCTAAAAGAGGGATAAAATGCTAAATGAGGCCACTGGCAAATGGGAATACTGTTGCCATGAAGGGGTAAACTTGGTTTGCAACAATGTTTAGGTAGTAAAATTCACATCGATTCCAGGACCCAGGGTTTCCCAGTAAAACTTTGCCTAGAGCATCATACTATGTCTGCTGCTTTGCCTTCTGCTTATATTAAATCCTAAAGCCATAAGACTTCACCAGTTTTGAGTCTTGGAATGTACTTAAATAGAGAGTGAAGTTGAAATGTTCTTAAGTATCCAAAGTACGATGATTTATTGTGGCTATAATGACTTAATTATTTAATTAAATCAGTTTATATAAAAAAAAAAGATTTTAATGTTACTCTTAGCACACCAATCTATTAATAGATCGATATTAATGACTCTAACACTGATTGATATTTATTAAAATTATTCTGAGCCCAAAAATCTTCAACCCTTTTTTGTAAAAATCGCACAAATAAGGCCACCGGTGTTGTGGCAAGTTAAAGTCAGGGGTTTCTTCTGCTCTGAAAATGTTCTGCTTGCTGTTGAACTGATGCTGAACTGTACTGTATGTTGGTGATAAGCAAATACCACCAAGCGTGCTCTACCCTGATTAGTGGCTTGCTGCATGTTTGACCAGTTACGTTTTTATCCTCATAAATAAAAAAGGAACGAATGATTCCACAAAATGAAGTTGAGTAAAATGTCATATATTCGACTTTGAAATGTAGTGAAGTTAAAGTAAAAATCTCCCCTGATGGAAATACCTCAGTAACGTACAGATACGCGAAAAAGCTAATCAAGTCCACCACTGGAGTCCAGAGACCAGTTCTCATGCCTAAGTTCATTGTAAGTGCTTTCTGCAGTGGACAGGGGTTACCACAAGCACCAAACTCAAACAAACCTGTGAGGCACTGTGTACTGACACCGTTCTATAATAGCCAGCATAAACATTTTTATCAATTTGTGCTACAGAAGCTGTTTTGTTAGACCAGTCCAAACCCGACAGGCTGTCGATGGTTCAGTTGTCCTTTCTTATAGCAGTTTTGGTAGATACTAACCACTGTTTACTTGGAACATCCCTACAAGACCTTTTCATTTGGATCTGCTCTGACCCAGTTATCTAGCCATGATATATTTGACTCATTTCCAAAAAGTAAATTTTTAGAACTGACTGCTCATTTTTTCCGGTTGCAACAAAATAATCAAAGTATATCACTGTTAAAGTGTTGTCTCAATAATAGTCTGACTTATTAGAATAGGGATTACACTGAGGGGTCAGTGTGGAAAAATTGGACTGTTTATCAAGAGTTTTATTGTCTCTGGTTTCTGTGGAGGCTATCACTTCAGACAACATGAAGCAGAATGAGCACATTATTTTGTAAAGTGGAGGACTGAGGATACAGTTAAGTGGCTTAGTGTCTGATACTGTTGTTATAATTCCTCTCATGCCCATTACTGAATTCCATTGCTAAAATAAAATACATCGCTCAGCATTGGGCCTAATACAGGAGATGAATATAACCCTTGAATTCCATTTAAATAACATACGAGTTACGATATATCTTTTATAAAAGTGTCATAACAAAAAAGACAACTATGAAACAAGTTTAAACCTATGATTTGAGCAGTTTTGAATCCATTTTACATTCATCATTCTTTTATAGTAGATCCTTTAATACCCTTAAATAAAGTATACAGACATACATTTTATAGCAATAGTATTATGATTGTTACTTTAAAATAATATATAATTTATACCATAAATATGTTTTTTTTAGCAAACTGACTTAGTTGTGCATAGACTCTGAATAGATGTTGAATAGATGTCCTGCTGCGATCAGAAGACTGTGGCCCTATTGTATAAGTCCTCATGTGAAAAGATGTATACATGGCCTGCAGGACCCAAGTGTGTTCAGGGTTTCATTTAATGGCCAAAAATCTTGCCTTCGCAACCCCCTCTCTTTTATTTTCACTTCTCCGAAGAACAATGCGGTTTTACCATGCCATAAATCAGACTTCCTCATGGCACATCGGTCGGTGATGGGGCACGTCAATGAAAATTTTACCATAAGAAAAGGGGTTAGGCCTGTGCATGCTCGACGCTGTGTGGGCCTTCCCAGAACTCTCACATGAGTGTTTTGACCTCTCGATTGCAGAGGCTTGGAAATGCCTCTGCAATTTTCCTCCCCCTTGAAGGCTGGCTCAATTTAAAAGTTATTGTGCTCCATTTTGATGATTGATCAGCATAGACAGATATTGTGCATTAAGAGGAAGTAGGATTTAGTCGTGCAGAATGTATTCTCTGAAAGCAGTCTGAGGGGTTACTGTAAAGTTGAGACATGTCATGGCATTCTTTCAGCCTGGAATGTTACTGGCAGATGATGTCTTGAGGACAAGATATTTTTTCATATTTCTACCTAGCACAAAGCAATCTTGACAAAGCACGTGCAGCTCTATTAAAAAGCTTTCAATGCTTTCTTTGTTCTTATTTAAGTGCTACTGTATTTTTCAAAAGAACAGCTGCTCATCCAAGAATTGCTTAGACTTGTCTGAAAATCTGCTCATCGTCTACGATCTCTTGGAAGACATCAACAAGCAACTGTAAAGACATATGATTAAGTAAACATGACTTTAAATTAAATTGGGCCAATACCTGAACCTAAAATCACTCCTTAGTGAATTCAAGAGGATAGAAACATATTGAAATTGTTCACATTTAGAATTCAGATGGAATAAATTAGTCAGTGGTGGAAAGAGTACTAAAAAAATCATACCCAAGTAAAAGTACTATTACTTCCCAACAAATGTGTAAGGAGAGTAAAAGTGCCTGTCCTAAATATTACTCAAAGTATGAGTAAAAAGAAGTGTGTTGTGCTGTGTATTTCTTTCCACATTATCCCTAGCTTACAGTACATCAGTCATTCTCTTTTATAGATATTTCCCAGTAAAAACAAACAAAGAAAACTCCCCACAATATTTCTACCACAGTTTTATTTTTGACTGCTGGCCCTGAAAATCCAGGCATGTTGTATTTGAAAAAGAAACCAATAATCAGTCTGCATTTATGACAACTATTCTGCAGAGGTCTTTACCTGTTCCTTACACACCATGACGCTTTGCGCGAACTATGGTTCCGGGGGAAGTTATACCCATTATCGTTTTTACAGCAGCATCCCTAGTGAACAATTGAATAAAATAGAGACTTAAGGGAAAATAGCGCAGTAAAAGTACCAATACAGCAAAAATGTACTCGAGTTAAAGTAAAAACACATTGTTTATAAACTACTTATAAGTACAATTTCTGAAAAGAATTACTCAATTCCAGTGGCAAGAGAATTTGTAATTTGTTACTTAAAACCTCTGCACTTGATGTTAAAGACCCTTAAAAAAAAATTTAAATAAATAAAAAGCCTGATTGACTGGTGCTCAATTTACATAATTACATATTTGAGTAGTTTAAACTAGATACACAAGCACCTCCTGTAGCACTTCTCACCAATCATGCTGGACTAAAGGGTTAAGCTTGTACTAATTAAGCGTATTTCTCTTTAGCAAAGCTAACCTAACTAAAAAACAACTTTCACCTCCTAAATTAGTTTACCCAAAGGCTTGGGCCCCCTTGTTCTTCTTTAATTAGCTTCTTAAGACTAGCTGGAGGCTATAGAGATTTCAGACCTGCCAGTATGACTAAGTGAGGCCCTCTCCACGTTTGACTTGTGGTCTGAAACAGGATGTGGGGGCAGTCTGGCCTTGATGAGCTTCTCTTTTTTCTCAGCAGCTGATCAATTCTAGCAAGAGGTCTTAGTGGCTTTGCTACACTTTAAGATGCCAGATTTGTCTTTTCTAAGGCAAGTAGGGTCAAAGGAGCTGTGATGGTCATTTATGGAGTTTGAGTATTATAGGGTCCTAGCTGGAGAGGGTCAAAGGAGCTGTGATGGTCATTTGAGGAGTTTGGGCATTAGAGGGTCCTAGCTGGAGAGGGATTATTAACTTTTACGATGGCAGATGTTTTAGCCACCTGCTCGTTTTTTTTTTTTTTTTGCTTTGATCGGTGTAGCTGATAAATTCACATAAATATCTTCATAGAATGTTGTTACACTTGAGATTCATTCTTATCTGATTTGGGACGTTTTAATAATCAATAAATAAAAGGTTTCAGAGCAGACTGGGGGTTTATTTTTGATTTTTCTCACTGGAGATGGAAAAAAAAGTGTAAGACAGAGATAAGAGTTGTGGATCATTGAGCATATAGCATATATTATTGTGTATTTAGGCCTGAGAGAGGGATTTCACAATGTTCATTCCTTTGAAACCATCCGTCTAGAGAAAATTTTTAGGGAAAAAAAAGCAAAACAAAACCAAAAAACATCCTCTGTCTCTTCTTGGCTTGATGAGTCATATTCCATTTGTGGTTATTAGAGCTATTCATTTATAATAGCTCTAAAGTGAGCAGTTTTATGCAGTATGAGTCAAAATTATTTAGCGGATCTTGCAAGAAGATTAAAATTTAACAGTGCATGGAAACAAATAAACGTAATAACAACAAATAGGTCTGAACTACAAATAATGTGGAATATAGTTATATTTTATGGTTTATTGCTGTTTTTCTGTATACACTTTAAAATATTCTTTCTATATCCTGTTTTTTCACAAATCGGTGTGCCTCGTGTTTTTAACTGTTAGCTGAGCTGCATGTAAATGCTTTTATAGTTCAAACTATGCAAAACAAATTGCTCAGCGGATTTAGAATATAAAAGTCTCAGAACTACCAGTAATACTGATTTTCATCTTATTCAACTATTTATCAAAGCCTATAAATGCTAAAACATTCATGATTAAAGCAGACAGTGATAAATCTTCCAATAATGCAGCGCAGCCATCGCAGCGAATCGCCAACAATAGACACGCTATAACTCTACTTCCCTTTAAATTGTGCCATTTCTTTTAACCTAATTGAAAGGTGGGTCTTATTTGGTATTTATTGATTTAGTTTGGATTCATTTTTTATTTTTATTCATTTCAGTGTTACATTTTCATTAAACAGGTATGTGCAACAAGCAGTTAAAACTACACAATGTATTATATATACACACTCAAAAAAATTAATGAAACAGATAATCATCACAGTATAACACCGTCAGTAAAACTTCAGGTATATCAATCTGTCCAGTTAGAATGCATAAGTGATTTTGAATGCGTGATTTTGCATTTGATGACAGAAAATTATCCTTCCTGATTGATTTGTTGATAGTTTGGTGCTTTGTTACTACCAGCTTTAGAAAGTACCTACTACCCAATCAAGTTGCACAGATAGTCCAGCTTCTTTAAGATGGAATATCCATACATGCTATAGCTTGGAGGTTTGGTATAGCAGTTTGCAGACCCTTGCAGGAGGATCCTTATACATAAATATCAGTATAATTTGTTTAAACAAACTGGATTTTCATGACTCACATTTCAAATTCTCTTCAGGTTAATAAACAAGGACCAGTGATTGCACCATTTTCAAGCAATAACCTCCTATGAACCATTTTGCTTTTTATCTGTATGTAGAAACCTTTCAGCAAAATCCTATACAGCCATAAAGTCCATAAAGTGTCCAGACACTAGCTTAATGGAAATTTGATCAATAGTGTGAATCATTTTCAGTCTGAAAGGCAAAGTGTAAAATAACAATGTTCTAGTGTGCTGGCCAGTGCTGTTGTTCTAGAGAGAGAGAAACTATTTTTATTCAGAAAACAGGAGCTGAAAAATGCCCAGTCCATTGCACTGGACACATAACATACTGGAAGTTTATTTTTTTTTAACGATCACTGTCCTGCAACTATTTTTTGGTTTTTGGCAATTTAATCATACAAAATAATATATTACCACTTCAGGAATGTGTATAAAGCATTTAGAAATATAAATATTATGTTATTATGAACTGTGACTCATTGGCTAAAGTTAGTATTCAGTTTTGCAATTCAGTTAATAAGTAAAGCACATTATCTCTCTGCAGTTAAAAACAAACTTCATTCTCCAATGCTTTAAATGCCCCCTTACATAACTGCTTTTCCTACTTCACAATTAACTGAAGTTATTTGTAAGCAGGGTGGCCACTGAAGCTGAACAGAACCTCAGCGGTGTGCAAAGCATCAACATAATTACATAAAAATTGCTCTCATTTGCAAAGAGTATAACTGGCATTTGAATTTACTCTTGAGCCTTCTTCTCTTAACCAACAGTTTGGTCCATCAGAAGTCATCACGAGTTGTGGATTCGGACTCATTTTATTTGGACAAAACTACTAAAGGTGGTAGAAATAAATAGATGCTTCACACAAGTGAAAGTTCTAATACTCTTTCTGATACATTAAAAAGTACAAGTAAAAGTAAAAGTACAGCTACAAGTTCCCAACTTAAAAAAGATACAAACTGAATTAAGCATGATGGTGTAAATAAAAATCTAGAAAAAAAGTTATTGGTGAAGGCCCTTTATTAAAGTTCTCATCTGAACTAAAAGTAGTTAAAAATAGTTGGTAGCACTTTGGCCTGAATAATGTAATCACAACTATAGGTTTAGAGAAATTACCTACACTCCCGCAAGAGTACCACGGGGCCCGACGCAAGATTTGATGGGTGAATGCGGGTGCAGACGGTAAAATACTCGTGTGTGTGTGAGTTGCGGGACAATTAAATCATTCACGGGACTCCCCCGCAAAATGGTCTTAAAAATATAAAAAAATTATAATAATAATAAATTACTAAAAACAATGTATGTTATATATCTACTGCACAAAAGCATTAATGGCAACTAAAATAAAATAAAATGAGGTGAATCGCTGAGTGCTACAGATGAGTAATAAATGATAAGTAACATTGTGCTACAGATAAGTAATGTTCATTATTATAAAAAGGAACATACAACACAACAAAACTTTGGCCTGATTTTTTTTCTTTATAAAATATTGTTCCAGTTGATGTTCTGAAAAGTTCCATGTTCATCAATCACACAAAAAGTCAAACTCAAATAAAACGAAACATATTTGAAAAACATACATTTTTCGATCATATTTAAAAGGGAAGAAGGTGAAACTAAAAAGCAGAGTAGCAGAAAGAAGCAATGAAGTCTGTGCATTGAAAATAAAACTACATGAACATTTTA